>NW_017731501.1:707557-713425 GCF_001890085.2 Hipposideros armiger | reverse complement strand
CTTTTCCCCACTGAATATAATGTTAGCTGTGGGTTTATCATATATGGCCTTTATTATGTTGAGCTATGATCCCTCTATTCCCACTTTGCTAAGAGTTTTTATGATAAATGCTGCTGTATTTTGTCAAATGCTTTTTATGCGTCTATTGATATGACCATATGATTTCTGTTTTTCATTTTGTTGATGTTGTTTATCACATTAATTGATTTGCAGATATTGAGCCCACCTTGTGTACTGGGGATGAAATCCACTTGATCATGATGTATGATCTTCTTAATATTTTGCTGAATTCTGTTTGTTAAAATTTTGTTGAGGATTTTTGCATGTATGTTCATCAGGGATATCAGCCTGTAGTTTTCTTTTTTTGTACTGCCTTTGTCTGGTTTTGGAATTAGGGTGATAGTGGCTTCATAGAAAGAGTTTGGGAGCCTTCCCTCCTTCTGGATTTTTTTGAATAGTTTGAGAAGAATAGGTGATACTTCTTTTCTGAATGTTTGATAAAATTCACTTGTGAAGCCATCTGGTCCTGGGCTTTTGTTTATTGGGAGCTTGTTGATTACTGATTCAATTTCCTTGGTAGTAATCAGTCTATTCAGGTTTTCTTTTCTTCTTGAGTTAGCTTTGGGAGGTTGTATGCTTCTAGAAAATTATCCATTTCTGCCAGATTGTCAAATTTGTTGGCACATAGTTGCACATAGTAATTTCTTACAATTTTTTGTATTTCTATGGAGTTTGTTGTCACTTCGCTTCTTTCATTCCTGGTTTTACTAATTTGAGTCCTCTCTCTTTTGTTTTGATGAGTCTGGCTAGAGGTTTGTCAATTTTGTTTATCTTCTCAAAAAACCAGCTCTTGGTTTTGTTGATCTTTGTATTGTTTTTCTGGTCTCTATTTTGTTTATTTTCCCTCTGGTCTTTATTATTTCCTTCCTTGTACTCCCTTTGGGCTTGTTTTGCTGTTCTTTTTCCAGTTCCCTGAGGTGTAAGGATAACCTGTTGATTTGAGATTTTTCTTGCTTCTTTAGGTAGGCCTGCACTGCTATGAGCTTCCCTCATAGGACTGTTTTCGCTGCATCCTATAGATTTTGGGTAGTTGTGTTTTTATTTTCGTTTGTCTCGAGATATATTTTGATTTCCTCCTTGATCTCAGTTTTGACCCATTTGCTATTTAGTAACATGTTATTCAGCCTCCATGTATTTGTGTGCTTTCTGGATTTCTTCTTGTAAATGATTTCTAGTTTCATAGCCTTGAGATCGGAGAAGATGCTTGATATGATTTCAGTCTTCTTATATTTATTTAGACTTGTTTTGTGACCTAACATGCAAAACCACCAATTTCTGAGCTTTTTGGTGATTTTATGATACAAATGACAGTACCACTGCTACTATATTCACTCCTAAAAGATCCATTAAATAATGTATAAATAAAGTGGGAGGTGATGGAAGATTGTGTCATGAAACATTCTAAATCAGAATCTCTGCCTCTCTTCCATTTAGTCTCAAAGTGGCAGAGGTTAGGGGTTTTTTTCAGCCTCATGTAGGCCAAAATACAGTAAGAGTATTCCTTTAAATCAATATTTTTCAAAATGTGGGTAAGGACTTCTAACAGCAGAATCACCTGGGGTACTAGTTCAAATGCCAATTTCTGGGTCCTACCTTAATCTTCCTGGATCAGAATTTGGGGTGGAGCCTAAGGATTTGCAGACAGTGAATGTTCCATAACTGTTGCCTATGGTTATTATCATCTTTGGCAGCCTATCCAACAAATAGCCTCCTGATGTGCGTTTCACTTCCTGGGTGCCAGGTGGCCAGAGTTACTGTTTACACGAATGAGGCTTGTATTACCAGTCAGAGAGAGCACCTGATTTTAAGTCAGTAAACATGCTTCAGGATGACAAATACGAACAGTTTGGAGGCATACCGCATGACTGGAAACAGTTTTTGTTTTGTTTTCTTTTCCCAGGGTCAGTTTGAAATGGGGTTTTGGAATAAGACTTTAGTGCTGAAATTTGAAGGTGCTCTTAACATTAAATTAAATTCTGTAAATTCCTGTCAAGAAGTCGCTAAAATGGACAGCAAAAGTGATCCCTGTGCTATAAAGAGCTGACTTTGCTGCTGTCCTCTTGTTTTCTCTCACCTACACTCAGCTAAGCAAATCAGCAGTACTGCTCTGCATGATAGTAATCTCATAGAACCAGTCACTTCAGGATACTCATATATACCTGCATACTCATATATACCGGAAAGCTTTACAAAGGTCATCTCATTAATTTCTGGAAGTGAACTTTTAGCTTGCTGTACACTCAAGAGCACAGAGAGAGTGTAATTGGTGTGTTAGATCCGTTTAATTAGGAATTGGCTTCATTCTTCATTCATGCTACTCTAGTTAATCAACTTGGGTCTCAGTAAATTTGTTCTAGAGAAGTTAGTGTACTTTTTAAAGGCTCCCTTTAGCTCTCAAGGTACTGGCTGTTTCCTAAGAAAAATCACCCCAAATAGCTATGATATGAACTACAGTAGAAGCAGATGTGAAGATAATTCAACAAGTTTCTATTTCCAATGGAAATAAAATTTGAATCTCTTCAGTGAAAACTTTTGGCTTTGTACACTGGTCCAGAATTCAAAATAATTTCTCCCTCTGCTCTTATGTTCTTTTTCCTAATAGTATTTATTTCAAATTACTTGAAATGGAGCTAATCTGGTCTAGTTGAGTTTCTGGAATTTTTAAAACTCTCAAATAGGTTGCGATTATCTGGGACTCAAAAGAAGTGGTGAGCCTCAATGTTACAAGGTTTTCTCTGAACTCAGAGCACTCAAAGTGCTCTTCTCTGTAGAACTATTGTTTAGTCCTGAGGTGCAAAATTTTCATTTCCTTCTTTTCCTTCCTTTGCTTTCCTTCCTTCCTTCCTTTCTTCTTTCCCCCATTGCCCCTTTCTTTCTTTCTTTTTAATTGTCTGTTTATTATTCCCACTTTTCAGATGGGAAAATTGAAGCACTGGAGAAGTAAGCATGGTGCTCATGTCTTGGAGAATACAGATAGAAAAGGCAGGTCTTTCTTTTCAATTCAAGGCTATATAACCTCTACTACTGGGCCCATTATGAGGCCCTGAGTCAATGGTTCCCTCACTGGGTACTTGAAAACCTTTAAGGGGTCTTTGACGAAAGCAAGAGGGATTTTTGAATTAATTTAATTTCAAAAAGTCCAAAAGAAATTGCACATTTCTCAAAATAAAACTTCATGAATTAACTGGAACATCATGGTATTTCTGCTTTTGATTAGAGTTAAATCAATTCAGTTTGATAACATTGATTATCATGCTGATTTGAAGCTGTGATTATAGTTATATATGTCTTAGGTGATTAAAATGTGAAAATTGGTTAATTATGTCCTAATAAATGCAGTTTATTTGTGAGGCAGTATTTTGTAAAACCTGAAGCTAATCAGAAAAAATATATAAGTTTTGGGAACTTTCTACATATATTTAGAACAGGCAAAGTGTGGAGGCATAAAACTCTAAAATGTATCTATTTTAAAATTCTTCTGGAATTACAAGATTCTATATATTTGTTCTTTCTGGTTGCTTTCACGTGAACAGTATAAAGTCCAATTGTTCTTTTGTAAGCTTTTGCCACCAGTCATGACTACAGTCCATCACTAATAGCTATGTACTATTAATTATGTGTGTGTTTACTTTTCTAATTTCAACTTGTAGGTTGATATCTGTAGATACTGATAGCACATTTAAAAGAAGGTATTTGAAAGTAACAACACAGCTATTATATTGAGAACCAGAGAGAAAAGATAAGTTTAATCAATCATTCTGCTAAAACTTTGCCATGTGCTAACAACACATGGCCATTGTTTAGGGCAGTAAGTTAGTTTAAATAGAAAGTATAAACAGCAGCATAACATATTTTCTGACCCCTTATGAATCATTAAGCTTGTCTAAAGGCATTTTTTTGAGGAGCACTTACCTTGCTTCCCTGAGTGAATGCTGCAGGCTGGGGTTTTCATAATCTTGTTACAATCGCTGTGGCTTTGGGCATCACTTTTCTGACTCACCTGGCTCAGTCTGTTGCAGACACACAGCCCAGAGTTCACATTGCTGAAGGGCAATGACTGAGATCATTGTTTCCCCAAGGCATAGCCTTTAAAGGTTAAATTGGTGGGGAGGTGGGACAGACTCTGGGGCTCAGGAACATGTGACTTGCTAAATTTAGGTTGCAGTCTTCCACAGTATATTCTGGTTCCAGAGATCATCCTGGAGTGTTTCTTGCCCTAAGGAAAGGTCAGGCATCACCTCCACTACTGTCTCTATGCAGGTGCCCATGGACTTTGAAGTAACAGCAGAACTTGCTAGCTATCCATCACAGGGGTTATTTGTATGATCGCTGTGTGTCTATTGAAACACATTACACAAAAACATTTCACATAACAGAAGCTTAATGTACTCAGGTTGTTTGTGTATAAAGGATGGGTAGGGCAGATGGTCTCTAAGGGTCTCTCAG
Source organism: Hipposideros armiger (assembly GCF_001890085.2). Classification (NCBI taxonomy): domain Eukaryota; kingdom Metazoa; phylum Chordata; class Mammalia; order Chiroptera; family Hipposideridae; genus Hipposideros; species Hipposideros armiger. The sequence continues at coordinate 708,919 of NW_017731501.1, read as the reverse complement.
GCTCTGACCAACTTTCTATAACTTTAAGCTTTCTTGAATAGTAAATCTCAGAAGAAAGATTATCCTTGACCAAGTTCACACCAGACAGGTGACAATTTACATGTGTGTGAGACTCTCATTTGGGGGTGGGGGAAGCTAAGTTGAGAAAAAGCACATGCCTCAAAGTACATACTTTAACCTTTAAAAGAAAAAGAAGTTCCACTCCCAAAAGGTGACTCTTTTCCTTTTGGTTGTTTTTTTTTTATGCTAGTGTAGAAAACAACCAGCTATGACACTTGTAAGTATCCTCACTGGATGATCACAAGATTTTAATTGTGCAGTTTTCTATGTTCTCAGATGTGTCTTTAAAGTTCTTACATTTCTGTTTGTCTTTCATTTTCAGGTCTCTTGCCTGCATGAGACATGTGGGGCTTGGCATCTGTGAGCACTCTAATAAGTATTTATGAATAATTCAGTGGTCATCTATTTAGAATTTATGCCATCCCCCATTATTCTAAGCCTATATTGTTTAATCCTCGTAATACCTCATGATTTACTTTTGTTCCTATTACACAGATGAAGAAATGGAGATTTTTGAGAGGCTGAGTAATTTGCCTAAAGGCATATAAACATGGAAAAACAGGATTCAGGCTAAAGTGTGATTGACTCGAAATCTTGTGTTCTTAATCACTGTGCTATATTGTTTGTGTTCTTTGGTTGAGAGGATGAATAACGTGCAGTTTCACACTGGGGAAAGTGTAGTATTAGCAGAGCTCTGCTTGCAGACCTGCTCTGTGGTGGAGAGGAAGGGGCTTAGGGTGGGGACTCTCTTGCCAACTTTACAAGCAGAGCAGACATATACAACTCAATACCATTTACAGAAATTTTAAAATACATGCTCACAAAGCAAAAATTCACCGTTGGCAAGAACACATTAAAGCAAAATAACATATATTGAAACCATTATAATGGTTGCTCTAGGGGGTGGGAAACAGGAGTGGAAAGTAGTTAAAGGTTAAGAAATAACCACATAAGGGCCGGCCGAGTGGCACATTGGTTAAGAGCTGGGTTGGGACGCCAGAGGGCCCTGGTTCAGATCCCATATATGAGGGCCAGTGACACTGCCCTCCACAGCTAAGATGCTGAACAACAGCTCAAACTGGAGCTGGGCTGCCGTGAGTCACCGGCAATGGCATAGACTGAAACCCCTGCTGCAGTGGGTTGCCCTGGGCTACCGTGAGCGGCCAGCAGCAGCAGTGACCGGCCGCCCAGAAGCCGGGGACTGATCTGCCTCACCCGCGAAGAGTGCAATGATGGTGCCAACTTGGGCCAGTGAAGCAACATCCTCCACAACTAGACTGAAGAACAAAACGACAGCAACTT
>NW_017731501.1:704621-706820 GCF_001890085.2 Hipposideros armiger | reverse complement strand
GAGCCAGGGCAAAGGAAAAGCAGGTTAGGTTAAGACAAGGTTTGGGATGGCAAGGAAGACATGAGTGAATGCCTCCTTTCGCACATTCAGAAATCATGATCTAGTCCTAGAATGGAGGGACTTTCATGTAAATATTAGCTACTCATAGGCATGCGGTTGGCCCCATCAGGCATTTAATTTTTGCCAGAGGATAAAAGGTTTGAGGCCCTATTGTCAATACGCTAAAGGAGAAACAGCCTCCAAATGTGTAAGCTAGAAAGAACAGTGTTATTTTGTAGGTAAGAAAGTCAAGGTTCAAAGTGGTTGAAGGACTAGTCCAAGATGGCACAGCTGGCTTGGGACAGATCCCAAATGACAGCCCAGTTCTCTTTCCTCTTGCCTGTGCTGCTTCTCCACAATCATCTGCCTCAGCTGGTCCCTGGGTAACCTCTTCACAGCAACAACTCTCTGTTTCTGTTGTTGAATTAGGGATGGATTTGCTTGACACAATTTTTTCCTCTTCATGACCTTGACTCGGAAGAGGCTTGGCTTTGGAAGTCACTCAGTAAGAGCTGATGACAGTATTGTCAACATTAAGAAAGATGTTCTTTCACTCGTCAAACACTTCAGTAAGGAAATGAGCTTTACACTACTTGTTCTGCATTGTTGTGGCTTTTCATTGTATTCCAGTTTCAGCTCTGTTGTTAGCTGTTTTATGAATGTGAACCTGTCACCCTTATCTTGGCTTCCGTATCCTCATTCGTACAAATGAGGTGGTTTTATATCCTTCAAAGAGCTTTCTACTGAAGGATTCTATGGTCAAGTCTCTTCTGGGATTTCTCACCAAGTCAGGCATGGGAGAGCTCATACTCACCAAATATTCTCCATTTAGCCCTTCTGCATTTCAGCGGCTCACTTTTGCAGGACTCCTGTATCATGTCTCCCGTAAATGCACAGTGAGGTGCTCACCAAGAGCAACCTGTCAGGTAGAGACAGTCAGTCCCTGCCTTCTAGGCACTATCATCTTATTGGAGAAAGAATAGCAACAGATAGCTAGAAGTACACTAAGTGCAGAGGTACCCTAAGTGCCAAACCAGGGCAGGCAGTGTGAGTGCTGTGGTTCCTTATGCTACTTCAGATATGGCTATGAGTGGCCAGGGAAAGCTTCTCAGAGGAAGAGGATTTATGCTGGGTTTTGAAGGGAGGTAGGATTCTGATAACAAAGACAATGAAGTGCAACAATATAAGTGGAAGTCACAAACAGAACAAAGACACAGCTCAGGGGCCCAAGTCTCGCTGAGGCATCTGCGAGGACCTGTCTAACTAGAGCAGAAGATGATGGTGTTCAGATATCAGCTTCTAGACGAGTGTCAGCTAGGGAGATGGCCTACTGAAGACATTATTTACAGCAAATTTTGGTTGGTACGCATTTGAGTGTGTATCTGAGATTGAAAGCATGAGAAATGAATTAACAAAGGTGTTTGAAGTGGACCCCAAAGTGGAGTGTGGTTGTGACAGGAGAACCCACACAAGCTTGGCACCGCCTGGGGGTATTCTGTAGCTGCTTGGCCATTTGGATGTGGACACAAACAAACTGGGAGTTCCAACGAAGACAGAAAGAGGACATCCAACCTACTGACAGATAACGTAAAACTGAGAAAAATACATGAGTATATGAGCAATTATGAGGCGAGTGGAGATTGTCACAAGTCAGAACAATTTTAAAAAGCTACTTAAAATTCAACTTTTCTTAACAAGAAATAGTGACTCTATGAGAAGATAATGCTGCCAAGAGCTTTTTCTGCCCACATTGAAAGTATATGTGTAACAGCTGAACAATTATGTTTTGCATCTGAATAAGTTCATGAGTCAATAAATGCATAAATCAGTATCCTGTGTCAGATACAATTCATATCAGTGTGTCTCCCTGGAACTCGGAATAATTCCTTCCCATATAGTTATGTATATATATGTATAGATAGATAGCTATTGAGATAACTATAGATATATAGCTGTAGATAGATGTAGATAGATGATAGATAGATAGATATAATTAGATATGGGGCTGCAAAGCTAGAATGAGAACAAATTGTGAAGGACCTTGCATGCCTCACTTAGAAAACGGGGCTTTCTTTTTGGACAATTGAAAACAACAGGTATGATATTTGGATCAGGATTTTATTCATTAAGCTCCTGTCTGCTCTTTGCAGGCTAAGGGTG
>NW_017731501.1:695508-701436 GCF_001890085.2 Hipposideros armiger | reverse complement strand
ATATAGCATTTGGTGTCTGGAAATCTATCCCTTTCTAGAGTTTGAGCTACTTAGTGTTGCTTGAGATTTAAAGAAAAAAGAAAGAACAATTTATTATTTATTAGGATTTCATCATTACCAGCAGATCCTGATCTGTAATTCTGTCCCCCAGATCCAACTCCCAGGGCCTAGGTCAGTTTTGTTTTTTTTCTTCTGTGATATTTAATGATCACAAGGGATTTCTGTAGAAATGGGTTGACCTAGAACTGTGCTGAGAAACACTCAATAACTTAATGGTTTCTTCAAATTAAGAGAGGGTTTTAACTTGTCTGTGTCTGACTAAACAGAACTAAAACTAAGGTGATAGCCATGATCAAGGATTATTCATTTTATCCATATTTGACTTGGCTCTTTGTAAGAATTGACACTTTCTTGAGTTATTAATGCCATTACTGCTAACATAAGCGATGAGGGACCTGAACTTCACAGAAATTCTGAATGATGCCTTCAATGTCTTTAGATTCCTTGTCGTTTTTTGGGGGGAGGAGGGGTATAAGATGCTCAAGTGCCAAGTTGTCATTTCCAGAGTTAAGTCACTGAACTTGCAAATTGTTTTGCTGCTTCCTTGAGGTCCCTGATGGCCAAGGAGTCAGCTGTGAAGTCTGGCTGAGCCTGAGCCTGTGTTTGTCATCACACAATCTTTGTTAGTGGCTTGGAGAGCTCACAGTTTGGCCACAGAGAATGGACAGTGTTTACTCGGTCGTGGCAGGATGCTCCCAGGATGGATGGTTGCCCAAGTGTCCACTTCCAGTCCCAAAGAGCTGGCAGCGCCCTTCCTATAGACTCAGCCCAGGGGAAGCAGCTCCTCCTCCTCTCTCCTGAGGCAGTGACAGTGTTTCCTGCAGCGAGCCTAACTCACTCCTCTCCAAACCTTTTAAATGCAAATGACTGGGAGAATGCGAGGGCCCTGGGGACCATGCCCATTGCCTGGAGTGTTGTCGCCTTCTGTCATCCAGGTGCAGGGCCTGGATGTCATTCAAGGTCCCATGTTCCTGGCATATAGAGAACCTCAGTGTGGTCTGATGGGCTGAGCTGGCTTCCTGCTTGTGTCAGTGCTATGCTGGCGAGCTACTTCCGCTGCCCAGGAGGCAGCCAGTGCCCCCTGGCTGAGGCTTGAGATGTCTTTTTGTTCCTATCGCTTGGCCCTGGAAACAACTGTCTTCTGACAGGCTTATCACGCACAGTGTGTTCTCATCGCTCTATAGCTCTTGCCAGAGAAATAACAGTGACTTGTTCTTTCCCGAAGTCTTTCTCACTCTAGGAGTGCCTAGGAGAAGCTCACAGGGTGCAATCAATAAATATTTGTTGAGCGAATTGGATAAGTGGAACAGTGTCTGGATCACTTACCCACTTACAAAAATTCTCCATGTGGTGGCAAGTCTGATTTAAATAGAAGTGATACTGAAAGTGTACTGCAAAGCCTAAAAAGCCTTCTTTATTTGTTGCTCCAGTGCAGTGGATAGCTGTTTGGAAGGTTGGATGAGATAAAGCCATATGGCAGAGGGCTGCAGAGCCGGGGGAAGTTGGCAGGTGACATTTCTTTTCCACAATTGCCATGTGACAGGCATTGAACAAGGCACACGCCATGCATTATTTCACTGTATCTGCACAGCAGCCTCCTAAGGAGGAAATATTGCCCTGCTGTAGTGATGAGTAAATTGAGGCTCAGAGAGGGGAATTTACCTGCTTGAGATCACACAGATATAATAGTAAAGGGTAGAGCCAAAGCTAGGCGTTATGTCAGAGCCTCTGCTGTTCCCATCGTCCCACAGCAAGGTGGCTACTGGGCTCAGGGGACATCAGGATAAGCCCTTGAGGCCCTCTGAGCTTCCTTGTTCTGGACTCTTCGAAGAAAGATTTCAAGTCACAATAAGCAAAATGCCTTTTACTTGTATAGCAGTGGAACATTTACAGAATGAATTAACATCTACTCCGTTATTTGCCTCTCCTAGTAATTTAGTGAGCTATTAGCTGCGTATCACCAATGAGAAAGGGAGGGACAAAGAAACAGAGAGTTTGTTTTAGAACTCAGGGTGTCTGATTGTGAAACTAGAGCTCTTTTCACTGGGTTTCAGAAAAAGCAGAGCACTTTTATTAAGCATTGTGAAAAAAGTTCAGTATAGCTTTAATTTCCAAATACAAAATACTAAGCTGGAAGCTTTTTAAGTTGGGAACTATATATGGTTTATCTTTGCGTCCCCAGCACCTATCTCTATGTGGGGCTGGTGATCAATATGTACTAAAGGAACCGATGTCATCCGTAATTGTGATTCATCCGTCTATAAAGCAATGAGCCTCACAATCCTTGCTTCAGAGCCATTCCTTAACCATATCTGAGTGTCACCTTCACTTTTAGTGCAGCTGTTAGCAACTAGAGCAGTGGCTTAAAAATATTTTAATGGTAGAACTCTCTTTTTCAAGGAAAATCTTAGGTAGAATCTCAACATGGTAAATTGTTTTTAACAAATGGTATACTGGGCAATTTGTATCCTTAGCATTTGATGAAAAATGCTTCGTGGGTAAGTCCTGCGACTGTCTGCTCTCTTAGGTTTCTAAGGAGCACAACCTGAAGATCATTAAATGAAATAATTAGATTATTGATTTTACTTATTTATTCATAAATTATTAATTTAAATATTTATAATTAGATTAATCATTTTTAGAAATAATTAGATTACTAGAGTTTATATCCTAACCTTGTCCAACATTAAGTTGCTATGTGGGGAGAAGGGATCAGGTTAAAAACAGGGGAGAGGGCCTGCCGAGTGGCACAATGGTTAAGAGCTGGCTTGGGACGCCAGAGGGCCCCGGTTCNGGATCAGGATTTTATTCATTAAGCTCCTGTCTGCTCTTTGCAGGCTAAGGGTGAATTATTAAACATAAAATAGGAAGTGTGGAGTGGCTAAAAGCCCTCTGTGAGGCCAAATGAGCCTGTCCTCACAGCAGCCATCAGCCTTGCTCCAGGCAGTGGGGTTCCTGAGCCCTGGGCAAAGCCTTCAGGGACTGTAGAGGCTCAGCTGCAGCTCCCTCGGACGGCTGTCTGTGATGTTAGTATGACAGTGCAAGGACACAATTAAGCTTTGGGCTTTCTTCCCTGGCCTCTTGGGGCCTCCTTCCTTCAGACTCCTTTACCTCTAGGAGAACAAAAGAAGACAGATTTATGCAAGAATAAAAATCGAGTCCAGATTATTGTTGCAAGCAGCCTGCCTTCTAACAACTAGCATTTCTATGACATTAGATAGAGACAGGATGGTTAGACTGTTAATAGAATTCACAAATAATTTGCCCATCTCTTTGTTGTGCATGCCTTCTAGTATTTATCAGGTAGCTACTTTTTACTTCTGTGGAAGGGAAATGGTAGGAGACAAACAGAATCACAATTGGACTACTTGAATTTTCTAAATATACTCTTCTGGAGACGAGTATACCAATAATAATGGGAATCGCTTATATTTGTGATACATTAGGCAGCTTATAGCATGGTTTCAAATATATTATTTTTTTTAGAATGTCACAGTTCTACTTTATAATCATCAGAACTGGTGGTGTTTACTACCCATGCTCCCATTTAAAGACAGGGAAACTGAGGCTCTAAGAGCTTATTGCCTGGAAACTCATGGCCAGCAAGCTGCAGAGCTGTGATTCAAATTTAAACCTTCTGACCCCGAGTTCAGTGTTTTTCACATTCTGCCACGCAAAAAAAGCAGCCTTGATTTTGATTCTGCATGAGGGAAGTTCTTTCCTAATAGCTCATTTTGCTCCACAGGACTTGAGATGCTGCTGACCTCCAACAAAACTGTGGTCAAAAACTGAGGCATGACCAAGCTGCCCTGAACAAAGGTTTGGGTCATGGAGCACACCTCCCCACTCACACATCCTTATGTGCACAGAGAGGATTGTATTACAGGGTCATCTTTGTTCTAATCCCTGCTTCCGTGTTCATTTGTATACAGGGAAAACTGTGTTTGGGATTTGCAAATTCCAGCACAGCATTTCCTTGTTTCATCACTGGTATTTTTTTAACCCGTTGGTATACCTATTTTTTGAAACTTGAGTCTAGGGGTGGAACTGGGAGTGAGTTTGAAAAACATTGAGGGTATAGATGGGCCCAGGCTGAGTGTTTTTAATAGGGGAAGATACCCTGATGATGTCAGTGTATCAGCTCCTTTGTTTATTGAGGAGGGAACAAAGCTATTTCAAGGACAGACAGAGAGACAGAGACAGAGAGACAGAGACAGATATTGATTTTCACTTCAGGAAGGGGCCCTGAGTTATTTATGTTTGCATCTTGTCCCTGTCCTTAGCCCAGCACCCAGAAAGGTGTTGCCTGTAGAAGCCACTTAGTACACTGCTCTCTGCGTGGATGACTAAGGACCCCAGTTACTTGCTTGCTCATCCCCTGCATTGCTGGGTTCCATTCCTATTCATGGTGTAGGACTTTAAATAGCTTTGAATAATCCCTCTAGTTTGAAATTAGATATGCCAATCCAAATAAAGCCATGGAATGGGTTGTCCTCTGAACCAACTCCAAGGGAGGTGTAAAAATAGTTATATTTAGAAACAGAGCTATTAGTAGCTTCCTTTTCTTCCAAGACTCCTCTGCTGAAAGAAGAAAGGGCCAAATAGTTTTAATCCTGTGTGCCCTCTTTAGGTTTTGGGGGGCATGTGAAGTGACCATGATGGTCTGGCAGATGTGGTGATGCTCACAGGAACTCGGTGGTGTGGACCGAGGACACTAGTGTGCAAGAAGCCAGAAAGACAACTGCTTTTGTTCTTCCAGCCCATGTTCACCCCCATTATTCCCAGAAAAGAGATGCTTAGAGCTACCCTGTGGGTTTTCTGGAATCCTGACTCCTTGACTGAGAACCCTGGAGTAGCGCTTCCCAAAGTATAGTCCATGGTGTAACAGAGGCTGTCACATGATCTGTCAAAGCTTTGGTTTTCTCACCTGTAAAATGTGGACAAGGAACTAGTAAGGTTATTTGAGGATTAAATGAAATAACACCTGTGGAAAGATCCTGCTCAGCACTGGGCTCCCAGGAGCCACTGGTTCCCTTCTGTATCCCTTCTTCTTTCTTCTCGGTGGCTCCACAGATACAGCAAATCCTTGAGTTCTTATGACATCTTTCCATCCTCTTATTTTTTACCTATTTGGCTCCTTTGCTTCAAAATCCCCTCTAAGTCCCACCTCCTCTGTAACCCTTCTCTGAAATGTCTGCCTTGTCTTGTGAACTTTCTAGGTTTCTTAGAGTAGAGTGGTCTTGGCTGAGCTTAAGCTGAAAATGGGCACGTGGGGCCCCTAGGTGTCCTGAGATGAGTTTCTGTGCATGGGAGGAGACCCCAGAAGGCGATCGTGGAGTAGAGCATTTTAGGTGCTAAGACACTTGGGGGGCGGAGGAGGCCAGAGGGAAGAGATAGCAGTAATGGAGGGGGAGCCATCTCAAGCCCTTTGGAAAGGGGCAGCATCCTTCCTTTTTCTGTATTTCTGCAGGGAACCAGGTTGGCTCCAGGTTCAGTGCAGGATGGAAGAATGAAGCTCTATGTGCAGCATTGGGAGGCCAGACTTGGGAACACAGGGACACAGGCCCTGGGTAGGGCAGCCTTTCCCCAGTGGAGACCAGGTAGACACCCAGCAGAGCTCAGTGGGAGAACAAGCCCGGAACTGTTCATAGGCATGAAAGGCATTCCCAGAAGGCTCTGGGAAATACTTGGGGAGCTTTTGAGAGTGTTTCACATAAATGAAAGGGATGATGAGATAGCAGAATTTATGACCTCATTCATACTCACCAGCTGATTATACTTGTAAATAATGCAAACCACCCACTGCATAACATCAACTTACTGGGCAGTGGATAGAGTAGAGCCTGGACAGGTTTGTGGTGCTTCCTG
>NW_017731501.1:682572-692233 GCF_001890085.2 Hipposideros armiger | reverse complement strand
GCAGGTGAGAGAACAGTGGCTACTCTTCTTCTGGATGTCAGAGTCTCATACATTGTGGATGGAAAGATTTGGGAACATTGAGTCAGGACTCAGGGCATAAGTGATATATTCATGTCTACTAGATGGGGTTCTTAGATGTGAACAACAGACTCCACCCCAACGAGTTTAAGCTCTGAGAGTTTCATTAAAGGGTACGCACAGCTCACAGAATCACTGAGAGGGCTGATGAACATACTTTAGTCTAAGGGGACCTCCCAGGAGTGCCTCCCAAACCTGCACTGCAGAACTGAACTGCCAAGGGGGCTGTTGCCTCTGCTGGTGAGATAGTGTTGGTTCCAGAATTACATCGCTTTTAATATGATCAGGGAGTCACCAGACCCAGAAGCCAAGTCAGGGAGCCATCAGTGTAGCTGCTGGCTCTGGGAGCATGCCTCTCTACCCTGATGCACATCAGAAAAATGAATGTCTTCCACTCACACTTTCTTGCTACCTAATTTAATTCACAGTTGAAGACAAATGCAAGTGCAGTTTAATGGGAGAGCCTAAATCATATCCAGAATCTTCATTACTAGGGAGTCTGAGAAATCTAACATCCACAGGAGGTTGGAATGAGATTGAGCTAGCTAATCCCCAGTGATGCCACAATCCACCACTTTTGGTAATGAACATTCATCCACATCTTTCCGTTCACTTAGATTTCCAAACAGCAACAGCAATGATACCCTGCCTCACCTAAGTAAGGTGTTAGGTTGGATCTCATGAAATGGCCAAGTTTTGACTTTTTGACTTAAAAATGGCAAATTCATGTGATTTAATCATAACTAGCTCATGTGTGGTCAAACACATAAATATACTTACCCTCTTCTCAAAAGTCTAATTGGTCAAAACATCCATCTATGAGTAATTTTTTCCACCTCTTGTTCCTTTATAATCCAATGTTATTGTCTTCTAACCTATGGAATAAATTAGAAAGAGAGCCATCGCAACCGTAACAAAAATAGAGAGGAGTAAAAGAAATTAGAGAGTGAGAAGGAGGGAGGGAAGGAGAAAGGGAGGGAGGGAGGGAGGGAGAGGGAGAGGGAGAGGAAGGGAGAGAGGAGGGGGGGGAGATTGGAAGAAAGTATGGGTAACTATTACAGTTCTCATGTCTGCAAATGGTCAAGCAAGATTGTAGTTCATATTTATAGTTTCTTCCCTCTGCTACCAATTCCTTTACCCTCAGGCAATACCTCAGTCAGCCTGGACATTTGCTTAGTGTGGTGCCCTAAACAGTTATTCCTGTGGAGTCTAGCCCGTGATAGTCCTGCCTGTACAGGGTTGCTACAGACTTTATTAATTGTTGCCATAGATATGACCATTTTAGGAGGTGCCCTAGAAGATTCCCTGCATTCCAGACATATTTCTGCCTGCCCCTATTGTGTAACAACATGCTTTTCTCACCTTGAAAAACAAGACCAATCACCCTGACTACAAAATAACTTAAAAAAAAATTATTGTTTTGATGGCACAAAGAGCCCAAAGTAGCTAGATGGCAGTCTCAACTTCTAGTTCAGTAGGACAATTATTGTGTCCTCTGGTGAATGATGAGTTCTAAAGCTGCAGAGCTCAAAGTCTCAGGAGCAGGAAGCAGATATTTTGCAAATGGGTCATCAAATGTTGGAGTGAGAGATTTTTGCTGCTTAGTTCCTATGGCCATGCATTCTGGCTTTGGAAGAAACATCACCATTTATTTGTTGCTATTTGGAGTATATACCGCATCCCACAGCCTTGCTGGTCATTGTTCCCAGATAGCACTATAACTGGTCTTTAGTGGGCTATTTCCCCGTTCTATGAGGCCATCTGTTTCTGGATGAAAGGCACATGGTGAGACCAGTGACTCCTGTGAGCATGAGCACATGGCCCTACCTTTTCCCCCCATAAAACAGCTTTCTCTGAGAGAAGCAATATTGTGTGGAATACAATGATGATGAATAAGGCATTGAGTAAGTCTGTAGAAGATAGAATAAGGTCATAGATGGCAGTCAAGGGAGACAAATCCATGTCTAGAACAAGAATATATTACAGTGAGCACAAATTCTCTTCAACAACCCAACAAGCAAAACTCCCAAATTGCTCCTCTACTCCTAAATATGGAACGTAGAAATTGTTGACTATAGCTACAGAACCCAAGACAGACGTGCATATAGGTGCATGATTGAGCGATATACTCTCTCAACTGGGCCTTGAATGATGGATTGACAATTCTGTTATTGTCCTCAGCCAACCCTTCTCCTCTTTGTTTATGTTTTTTCAAATATTTCCCAAACTCATGACTTAGCGCTTTCGCCTTTATTTTCAGAAGATGAACTTTCCTTCCTTTTCAGGAAGGATGTTGAAGCTCTTGAGCCAGAACTCCTACATATCAAGTTGCCCTGGGCTGTTTTTTTTTCCAGATTTAGAGAAATAAGTTTAAGGCTAAAAACTTCACCTAAGTTCTTAAGTCTCATCTCTTCTAGATTCTTGGTCCATCAACTCTCCGTGTTATAATTCTCAACCATAATGTATCTATAGGCTTCTGGCTCCCAGATTGTTAATAAGTTCATATTTAACACATCTTAAAACAATAGTAACAAGGACTGTAAAAACCTATAGCAGACCCTCTTTTAATCCTACATTGTCTTCTACCTACCACCTGAGTCCTTCCCTTTAGTTAAGGCCTTTCAAAAGAAGGGCCTGTACCAATGTCTGCCTTCTCACTTTTTTTTTCCCACTCCTCAGCCTATATAATCAAGTTTTTATTTCCCCCTTTCTCTGAAATTGCTTAGATCATAAATTTCAGACCCATGATATAGTAGCCAAACTCAATGGCCACTCTTACCCTCATCTCATTTGCGGTGGCTGGCAGTATAGACTTCTCCCTTCCTTTCCCTTCCCTCCCAACACTTCCATGACTCCACAGCTATCTGGTTTCCTTCTGTTTCTCTTGATTCATCTAGCTTCTCTTCTGCCTACCTATTTCTTAAATGCATTCTTCAAAGATTGCCACTCCCTGCCCTTTTCTCTTCTTCCTCTTATAGTCCCTGAGTAATCTCCAGCCACTCCAGAATTGTTGAGTTTTTAATTTAACTGTCCCTACATATTGATAACTCTCAAATCTATGATTTTGGCACTGACTTCATTCAAGAATCTCAGATCCACGTATCCAATTGCTTATGAATCATCTCTGGATTAATATACCATAGGCACTCCACACTCAACAAGGCTCAAAATGAAATCATCTCCTTTAACTCTGCTTCCTATCCTACTAGTGACTGGTGATGTTGTCAGGGAAAGCAATGATGTGGTTTACAGTGAGGTGGTAGAAACTGTGTAGGGGGTTAAATAAGATGAGGGAAGTTTGGTTTAAAGAGAACTAGTGGCCTAGAATATCTAGACTAAAGGTAACCTGTGGGCTCAAGGACACAAGCTCAAGCATACATTCTAGAGGACACTGGTTCAAGAACACAGACTAGAAGACACATATTAGAGACACTGGCTCAAGAATATATTCTAGAGAACTTAATCTAGATGAGACAGTCTAGAAGACACAGGCTCAAGGACACAGATTTAAGGACATAGTCTTGAGGACACAGCCTGTGCAACACAGAATTGATAGAAGAATTATAAAATAAGGGGTACTTCTAGAGCAAAGTTCTAGGTCACTGAGGATGAGTATCTGGGGAAAAAAGCAGAGACTTCTTACCTGGAGCAATGATTTTTTATTTCATGGACCAAAGGGACAGTGGTCAGGAGGTCATCTGGCAGAATAAGACATGGACTGTTTAGGAAGGGCTTGCACTGTGCAGTGTTGAGAAAGTGAAGACTGGTAATCACATGAGTGTAGAAACTTACCCAGCCCCCAGGGTTCTAATAAGATTCAATGGTGGAAACACCAAAGACTCTGGATGTTGTACCCTTATTAATGAAACTTTCTGAAAAGGGCCAGGCCAATGGAAAGTACTGTTTACACTCATCAGATGCTACAGTTGTTTTCTGTGTGGGAGCCTTGAATCTCTAAGGAGGATGTGGCTCTTTGAGGGAAGGTAGCATAGCATTTGCATTTTTTGCAACCCCTTTAGGACCTAATCGTGTACCAGACACATTGAGGGTCCTTGATAAATAATATTTGGAAAGAGTTGACCAAATAATTGCAGCCATTGAATCCCTAACACCTGTTATCCATCATCTCTTTCTTCTTTTCACTGAGCCAGTTACATTTGCTATCAGAATTGGGGAATGGCTGGGAATGGGGACTTTGTAAGAAGGAGCAAAAAGAAGACAAAATATCCTATTAAATACCTGAGAATTTCTTTTTTGTAAAATTAATCAAAAGGTATTGATTTAAAAAGGACTTCTATTGGAAAACATTAAAAAACGGAAAAGCACCATGACTGTCGCAGTGTTTTATTTGCAGTACTAGATTCTTACAGCGGACAAAGCTGGCAAGGAAAATTCCAGCACCTCCTCCTACGGTCACGTCATTAGCCAGTGACCTTGGGGATGGAGTCAACCATCTTCACAGAGAAGTTATTACCTCTTGAATCGCCTTTGTTGTCACCATTTGAATGTTGTGTCAGCTTCCATGGAGCACCAATGGCACTTGCCTCTATACGGACAGCACAGAATTTCATTTTGCTCATTTCCTGTTACTAGGTTGGCTTCACTTTATTGCTGGCATGACAGCCTCCTCTTGTTCTGCCCAAAGCAATCAGCATAACTCTGTGAAAGGTGAGATTGGTTTCTGAGTTTTATCTCTAAATTGTGAAAGGGGAGTTGGCATTAAAGAGCATTAAGTCCCTCCTCTGTGTGTTAAATACACTGCAAGTTGAGAAATGATTTCATTTTATAAATTATGGAGCAACAGACTTAAACAACAGCACTGGTGGGAGGATGGTGTAACATGCGTTGCAAATGAATCGTACGGTTAGGAACTAACTGCTCTCTTATCTTCTCTGTAGCCTATTTCCTTCCTCCAAAGATTTCTCCTGCTTGAGCAGCCTATACTTCTGTCCACCTTCCTGACCATGGGCTGGGCTGCTTCTGGGGAACCATGGTGTTGGTGCTAAGACCCTGAACATATTGTGTAGTGAGCATGGTATGTCCTGCCCCAGAGCTCTTGACTGCTCAGGGTCCTCATGCCACTTCAAGTCTCCTGGGATGGGGCAGCTTTAAATGGAGCCCATTCCTGGGAAAGCAGCACTGTGACACAATCTAAGCCTTAGGCCTAAAGGGGCCCAGAGCTTCTGGTGCAATTTCCTACCCTGGTAGGACATTGAGAAAAAACATGTGGGGGAAGGAAATATCTTCCCGCCTCCTAAGTTACATGGCGTAATTCTGACCTTATTTACTTGGGCTTCTGCTTGTGATATCTGTTCAGTTCAGGTCAGTAAGCATTTTTTCCTTTCTTTTTTTTTTTTTTATTAGCCCTAATATGTGCCAAACACTGGGCAAAGAGCTAGATTTATAAAGATGAGCAATATCAAAATCTCAGCTGTTCAGGGAGAGATAATAGACTTGTAGCTAAAGAAATTATGACATTATTAATGTATAGATTAATGACATTGATCAATGTCATTATGAGATATGTAAATCAGAGGGCTGTTTTGGCCTGGGGTGTCTAAGCAGTAATATTTAAGAGAAAAACAGGATTTTCTTAAACAAAGAATTGAGGGTAGGAAACTGTCAATTATATAAAGGCAATAACAAAACAAAGTATCTGTTTTCAAGGAGTTTGCGGTCTTTAATAACACACACACACACACACACACACACACACACACACACACTTCATTATTCTAAAGAGCAGAAAATGGCCCTCAGCTAAGGGTAAACTTTCACAGAGGGCTGCGCTTATTCAAAGCAGGAGGAGGACAATTCCAAGTGACACATTGGTGCAATGGAGGCTGACTGTGACCTGTCCCCCAAGAGGCGTGCACTAAGACATTAAGACTATGGGAGCCGAGGGATGGAGGTAAGGGTTAATGTTTTGATTTAGAAAAGAAGCTCCCTTAGGGCAGAACATTAAAGGGTAAGTGAGACTTCAAAAATCAGAGAATGGGGAAGGACAGCCAATCTTTCTTCCATGCTTGCCAGGGACATTTCATCCCCTATGGAGTTTGTCTTTTGTGCTTGTCCCTTGTACTTGAGGTGGTACAGATCTGAACATCTTACATAAATAAGAGAGACTATGGCAAGGGCAAAGGAGAGTCACACCAGGGAGTGTGGCCCCCAAGACCCCTCCTTCCAACTCTCAGAGGTCTGCCCCATCTCTTACCCACCTTGGCTCCTGTTGGTTGGCTGGGTTGGTCACATTCTTTAAGAATGTCCTTTGAAATGTCCTGAAGACACAACATTCCAAAACAATAAGCAGGGGCTCCGGAGTATAACTGACAAATACTGTTGTCTCTACACATACCAATACAGATTAGAAGCATAAAGTAACAGCGTAAGAAAACTCAGACAGTCCCTTGGAGTTTATGGATTGAGATTAGACCAGATCGACAATCAAATGTTTATTGTACATCATGGGCATACAAAGGACAACTTTCTCTCCAGGAGCTTATGAGTAGGTTCAAATGTGAGGATATAAATACATGAAAAAGTAAATAGCAATACAAGTATAAACTGATGCTATATTCTGAATGTTTCTTGCCCCCCAAAATTCACCTGTTGAAACTATTTCCCTAATGTGATGGTATTTGGAGGTAGGGCCTTTGGGAGGTGATTAGGTCATGAAGGTGGAACCCTCATGAATGGGATTAGTCTCCTTCTAAAAAGACCCAGAGAGCTCCCTTGCCCTTCAGCCATGTGAGAACATAACCTGAAGATGGCCATCTGTGGACCAGAAAGTGGGCCCTCACCAGACACTGAATCTGCTGGCGCCTTGATCTTGGACTTCCCAGTCTCCAGAGCTGTGAGAAATAAGTTTCTGTTGTTTATAAGCCACCTAGCCTATGGTATTTTGTTACAGCAGCCCAAACAAACAAAGACAACTGAGATCTCACAAGATGATGCATGATTAAGTATCAGGGAGTGGTAGAATCTCCTATAAAATGGAAGAAGGAGGCAGTTGGATTAGATGATTTCCTTAGACCCCTTTTTAGATCCATCGTTGTATGAATCTGACAATAAGTGCTTTGAGGTCAGAATTTTATCATCCAAATAGGGTTTCTTCTCTTTCTTTGATTGCATTAATATCAGAAAGTAATTCAGAAGAGCAATAAAGCTCAGTTACCTGCAATAATAGGTATGATATATTACCTGCCTCTTACATGCAGGACACATTATGTTGAGAATATTGACTACTGAATTTACAGAGTACATTAAGCTTCTTTACTTACAAACAAGTTAAGTTCTTAAGGTCATTCTTTATTTTTTAAATTTTATTTTATTATGGTAAAAACACATAACAAATATTTAAGTTACACACAAAGTCTTGTTGACTATAAGTACAATGTTGTACAGCATATCACCCAATTGAAATTTATGCCCATGGATTAAATTTCCCTACCCCTGAAAACCACCATTTCACTTGTATTTTTTAAAAAGATTTTTATTAAAATACAGCTGATATACAATATTGTATTAGTTTCAGGTATACATCATAGTTATTCAAAAGTACCCACCTAGCACTATACAGAGTTATTAACACATTATTGATTATATTCCCTATGCTAAAGTGATCATCATGATAAGTCCAGCAACCATCTGACACTGTAATACACTATCACAATATTATTGAATATTATTGATCTTTTCCCCCTTTTAAAAAATTTCCAATATTAATTTTATATTAGTTGTAAGTGTACAGCATACTGGTTAGACATTTGTATAATTTAGGAAGTGATCCCCCTGACTAGCACCACTTGGCACTATACATAGTTATTACCATATTATTGATTACATTCCCTATACTTTACATCCCACAAATATTTTGTAACTACCAATTTGTATTTCTTAATCCCTTCACCTTTTTCACCCTGCCCCCAACTCCCCTCCCACCTATCACCCCAATAGATCTAGTACCCATCTGACACCATACATAGTTATTACAATATTATTGATTGTATTTCTTATGCTATACCCTACATCCTATGACTACTGTGTAATAACCAGTTTATACTTCTTAATCCTTCCCCTTTTCACACACCCTCAACCCCCCTCCCATCTGGCAACCATCAAAATGTTCTCTGTATTTATGAGTTTGTTTCTGTTTTGTTTGTTTGTTTATTTTGTCCTTTGGATTCCACTTAATAAGTGAAATTATATGACATTTGTCTTTTGCTGTCTGACTTATTACATGATGAACCCAAAGAGGTCCACACCAAGACACATCATAATTAAAATGCCAAAGGTTTAAGACAAAGAATTTTAAAAGCAGCAAGAGAAAAGCAGTTAGTTACCTACAAGGGAGCCCCCATAAGATTGTCAGCTGATTTTTCAACAGCAACTTTGCAGGCCAGAAGGGATTGGCAGGAAATATTCAATGTGATGAAAAAGAAGCACCTATACCCATGATTACTCTACCCAGCAATGCTATCATTTAGAATTGAAGGACAGATAAAGAGCTTCCCAGACAAGAAAAGGCTAAAGGAGTTCATCATCACAAAACCAGAATTACAAGGGATCTTAGAGGGACTTCTTTAAGATGGAAAAAAAATAAAAATAAAAAATATGAATAATAAAATGGCAATAACTACATACCTATCAGCAATTACTTTCAATGCAAATGGATTAAATGCTCCAATCAAAAGATACGGGAAGCTGAATGAATAACAAAACAAGACCCTTACATATGCTGCCTATAAGAGACTCACTTCAGATCAAAAGACACATACAGCCTGAAAGCAGAGGGGTGGAAAAAGATATCTCATGAAAATGGAAACAAACAAACAAAAAGCTGAGGTAGAGATACTCATACCAGATGAAATAGACTTTAAAACAAAGACTATAACAAGAGACAAAGAAGGACCTAGTAATCCACTTGCATTTTAAGATAGTTCTTATATCTAGTTATTTGCAAGTTCAAAGTGTCTCCAAACAAGCAACATTTGACATTTTCTTATCATTCTCAATATATTTTTTTTAAGATTTTATTGGGGAATTGGGGGGAGGGGAACAGCATTGGAGAATTGGGGAAGGGGAACAGACAAGTTTTTGTCCTTTTTGTTCTTCAGTCTAGTTGGGGAGGACGTCGCTTAACTGGTCCGTGTTGGTATTATCATTGTGCTCTTCCCAGGTGAGGCAGTCGCTCGCCAGCCATTGGACAGCCGCTCATGGTGGTTCACAGCAGCTCATGCTGGCTGCCAGCTGCTCACTCTGGCTGCCAGCCACTCACAATAGCTCACGGCAGCCCACTGCCACCCCACTGCAGCCTACACTGTCGCCGGCGACTCAGCAGCCCAGCTCTAGGTCGAGCTGTTGTTCACCATCTTAGCCTTAGAGGGCAGTGTCACTGGCCCTCATGTGGGATTCGAACTTGGGCCCTGCTGCTCAGAGCTGGCATCCTAAGCCAACTCTTTTTTTTTTTTTTTAAAGATTTTTATTGGGTAATTGGGAGGATGGGAACAGTGCTGGGGAATTGGGGAAGGGGAACAGACAAGTTGCTGTCGTTTTGTTCTTCAGTCTAGTTGTGGAGGACGTT
>NW_017731501.1:660514-682522 GCF_001890085.2 Hipposideros armiger | reverse complement strand
CTGGACGGCCGCTCACTGCGGCTGCTGGCCGCTCACGCTGGCTACACACGGTAGCCCATGGCAACCCACTGCCACAGGGGCTGCAGCCTACGCCGTCGCTGGCGACTCAGGGCAGCCAGGTCCAGGTTGAGCTGTTGTTCAGCATCTTAGCTGTAGAGGGAAGTGTCACTGGCCCTCATATATGGGATCCGAACCAGGGCCCTCTGGCATCCCAAGCCAGTTCTTAACCATCGCGCCACTCAGCCGGCCCCTAAGTCAACTCTTAACCAATGTACCACTCGGATGTCCCCACTCTCAATATTCTTATTTCTATGTTTGTTTCATTAAAAAATCTGTCTCTTTTTACCAGGACCTTCAACACTCAATATTTTTTATTGTATCAAACATGATGGGGGTAAATACTATTTATAAAATCCCTAAAAAACAATAAGGCTTTCATTCCCCACTGAGAGAGGTCAAAAGGCAAGTTGGTCTTGTAGTAACACTTGACTTGCCCAAATGTCTGTAACTTCATATACAAGGCTCAAAGGAGAGACAGGGAGGCAGTACTCAGAGTCCCTTACAGGTAATAAGTATGGTCCCTGAGCTCAGGAATTAAGACCTTGCCTCTCTAGGTCTTGTATCCCGCCATCTTTTGTGTTTGAGATGGGGCCAGAGGTACCCACCCTTTCTTACCTTTCCATACCTACAGCTTCACAGCCCTACTGGAACCTCCCATCACCTTATCCTACCATGTGTTCACTGTTCTTTACACCCTTGGTGTCAAGATTAATCATTTTTAATCACTCCTGGAAAATCCTCAGCTCCCTTGGCCTCTCTTACAAAGTACTAGTTTGGCAGAACTACAACCCTGATCATCATACTGCTCTCCACCTACCCCCCATCTGCATCTGTGCAACTGAACACGGTTGGAGAAAAATCCTTAGCCCCACTGGTCTCAGGTTAAAGTTTTGACTACAATGCTCAGTGAGGCCTTCAATGTTGTCAGGGAATAGAGTATAGCACACTCCCATTATTCTCCCAGAAGCCTAGTTCATGATTTCTCTTCTCTCCTCAAACCCTCCTATCTCATCTCACTCTCAGCTAATGGCCTTGTTTCTTATTTCCTGAGAAGATTTAAGTAGTCAGAAGAGAACGACTGCCTACGACTCTACCACCCCACCTACCTCCTCCCCACATTTGTACCCATGTACACTGCCTTCCCACCTGCCGCATACACACTCTCTGTGCTTCCATCTAAAGTGGATCTCTTAGTTTTTGGACTAGATCCAATCCCCCTTTGCTTTTTCAAGATTATTGTTCTAGAACTTTTCACCTCTTTCACATCATTGTTTTTTCTCTCTTAGAAAGATAAAAAAAAAGTCTTATTTTAATCCCTCACCAGCTGTTGCCCATTTTTTGCTCCCCTTTGCAGCAGAATACCTTGAAAGAACTCTTTATACTTACTGCATCCAATCTCTCCACTTGCATTCTCTTTTCAACTCTCTCTGGACAGGCTTTCACACCCAGTACTCACCAGAAGGAGCTCTTGTTAAGGTTGCTAAATTACTGAGTCAAATGACCAGTACTACTCCTCGCCTTAGTTGACTTATCAATGGCATTTGACACAGCTGTCTGGCCACTCCCTCTTCCAGGGAACAACCTTCTCATTTGGCTTCCAGGAACCACGTACTCTTGCCTTTCTTTCTATATCAATGGATTCCCCTTCTCAGTTTCCAGTCATTTGCAGGCTTCTCCTTTATTTCCTGACACTGGCCCACTTCCTATTTCTCTTCTCTATCCACAGTCCCTCCCTTGGTGATCTCAGCAAGTATTAAAAATTTAAGTATCATTTATATGTCAAGGACTCCCAGTTTTGTAAGTCTATCCCAGACCTTGCTCAGGACCCCAAACTCATAAAGCCAACTTGCCTTCTTGACACCTCCACTTGGAACGTTGTGGAGCATGTTCCAAGCTTTAGCTCTTGACCTTTCTCTCCAAGCCAGCTTTTCTCTAGGCTTCCCAATTTCAGTTGGTAGCAACCCCATCTTTCTGCTCTCTCAGGCCAAAAATCTTCAAGTCTTTTCTCAAATGTTGCCTTCCTAGGAAACCTACTTCAACAATGCTATTCAAAACTGCATGCTGTTGCCCCCTGCTCACCCCCATTCTCCTTACTTGTGCTATTTTGTCTCCATAGCCCTTACCTCCTTTTAACATGCTTTATAGTTTAGTTATTTATCATGTCAATTGTTTCTTATGTGTCTCCCTACTTCCACGCTCACCCCTGCCTAAATTATAACCCTCATGAGGGTAGAGATTTTTTTTGGGGGGGGGGGTGCTGTTAATTGATGCATCCAGTGCATCTAGAATACTGCCTGGCCTGTAGTATGTGTCTGGTAAATTTTTGTTGAATGAATTAAAATAAGCAAATTAAGTCACAGTGGCCTAAGCCAATGACAGAGAATGAAATAACCATACATGACTAGTGATGTTGTCCCCTGGTAGCACACAGTGACATGATATTGCTAGGTGTGACAGGGAGCATCTGTGATTCCTTTAGTCGTAGTTGAATGAATTCAACTTCAAATTCAGTGCTGGTGGGGAGGCTCAGCTCCCTTACCTTACAGTCATTGAAAGTAATGAATGATATGTTGTTTTTGAGCCTATAATACTCAGGGGCACTTATGAGACTTTACTGTTTACTGAGCAGGGTACTGGGGGGCAAGAGACGACAGTTGCTCCCTTCTGCCTTGTCCTTTCCCAGGTATAGAATCCATGGATATAAAGATACTCCCTGAGAAATGGGCTACAGATCTGGCTGAATCTCATGGGCTGGTGAAAGAACGACAGCGCGGAGCCAGTTGGCTACCTCCCACACATATTGTTTATGGTCTGTTTCAGGCTGCAGTTCTGAGGCAGTAACTGAACCAGTTCTGGTGGTCTGAACATGTGACCCCTGGGAAACCTCAGAGAAATGATTTACCTCTGCCTGATTGTGACTGTCTCAGCCACCCCTTTTTGTTTGGCTATAGTGACTAAGGGGAGTGATTCATTCAAATAGGTGACAGCTAGATGAACCCACAGGATTTTTTAGCTTAGGTTATAATTACTCTCTTGATAAAATTCAGAACACACAAGATCAGTCTTTTGGGAACAAGGGAATCAACTGATATTACCGGCAGTACCTGCTGTGGACAGGAAGCTGGATAGTTGGGCATACCCAGATGTAGGGGCCCTGTTTGCTTGAGGACCAGACAGCTGGACCACTGCAGCAAGGAGGAGGTCAACTTTGGCCTCTGAGCCCACAATCTCTCCTCTCCATACATCACCTGTGCTCTACCTCCGATTGAATTTCCCCATGCATAATTTGTTCCTGAGCCCCCAAATCTTCAACTTTCAAGGACTTACTTTACTTTCTAATTAGTTTAAATTAATTACTGTGGCCTTCAAGGCCCCCAACAATTTGGCCCTACCTGCTTACTGGTTTCATCTTCCATTATTCCCCTTCACATAGACTTTGTTCAACTGAGCTACCACTTCCCATGGGATATTCTCATTTCTAGGCCTTTGTCTATATTGTTTCCTGGCTCCATCCACTGTCTTGGCCCATTCTTAGCCTTTTGAAATCTTTCTCATCATTTAAGTCCCAGTTCAAATGCCTCCACCTCTGAGACACGATGCTTCTGATCACCCAGCCAGGAACAATGTCCATCCTCTCAACTCTTGTCATGACTCCCTAATATCACCCTGGTGGTATTTGTCACACACCGCCTTGATGCATACCTACTCATAACCTATCTTTTCCCCCTACTTGACACTAAATTCCTCAAAAACAGGACCTTTCTTATTCATTCTTTTATCCTTCAAAGCTCATCAAAACTTGTGTATGGTAGATAATTAGAAAGTATAGATTCAGGTTAAAGGAACAAGTAGGTAAACTTTCATTACATTTTCATAGACTGAAAATTTTTGCTCGTGAAGGAGGAAGGCATCAGGGTCTATGTCACTGTGGCGATGACCTTGCTATTAGGAATACATGTCTAGTTCACAGTGACTTATAAGGTACAGACACAACATTTACGATTCCCTAAAATAAGAAATAATAGTAGCTAACATTTATTGAGCGTGTACTCTGTTCCAGGCACTAAGTACCTCGTATGGACTAACTCATTTAGCTTAATAGCCACCTCCTGAGACAGTCCAGAACAGCGGTTTAGAAGGCTGGCCTGGGAATCAGACTGACTGGGTTTGAAACCCAGCTCCACCATTTACTAGCTGCCATCCTTGGGCAAGTTGATTAACCTGTTTACCTCAGTTTTCTAATTTGTAAAATGGGGGTAAAAATAGTACATAATTCAGTGGGAGTGTTGTGAGGACTATTATGCTTCATTGAATCCAAGAAGTCATTCATTAGAAGGTGCACCATTATTTTACGTACCACGAATAGAGGAAAATATCTACCAATTAGCCTCTGAACACCATAGATTGTTAGATGTGGCCCGATCTCATGGATGTTAAAATATAGAAAAACATGCATCTTACAATCAATGAAATGTGGTAAATGGTTTAAATGAATGATGATGCTGTTAGGGACTGATTTGTGCCTACCCGGCCAAATTCATATATTGAAGTTCTAACCCCCAGTACCTCAGAAGATGACTGTATTGGAGCTAGGTCTTTAAAGAGGTAATTAAGCAAAATTAGGTCATACGGATGGGCCCTAATCCAATATGAATGGTGTCCTTACAAGAAGAGGTTAGGACACAGACACACACAGAGGGAAGACCATGCAAAGACACAGGAAGATAGAGGCCATTTATAAATCAAGGAAAGAGGCCTCAGAAGAAACCAATCCTGCTGACACTTCAGACTTCCTGCCTCCAGAACTGTGAGGAAATAAATTTCTGTTAAACCACTCAGTCTGTGATGTATTGTTATGGCAGCCAGAACAAACTAATACAGGTCCCTCAATGAAGCTTTCTAAGACCACAGGACCAGGAACTAAGATATGGGACAGACACTCCATCTTAGCAGGAGACCTCCAGGCCAACCTCAGCTGGTCTCTTATATTCAATTAACTCAGTACCAAGTCAGACCTTCCCTCCTACTTGGGTCTCAATTCATCGAACAGTTAACTGTTCACTTGGGATATCAGAGCTATATGTGAACTGACACCATTAGTACTTGAGCCCTTAGTTGGAAAAAAATTCCATTTGTAAGGGCATGGGGGAAACATGAGAAATTTTTGAGTGTCAAAACTACTAGCAGGGTTGCTGGGTGGTTCAGTTGGTTAGAGTGCGTGGTCTCAACAACAGGGTTGCTGGTTCGATTCCCATATGGGCCAGTTAGCTGCACTCTCCACAACTAGATTGAAGGACAGTGACTTGAATTGGAGCTGATGGGTCCTGGAAAAAACACACTGTTACCCAATTAAACACACACACACACACACACACACACACACACACACACACACACACACACACACACACACACACACACACACACACACACACACACACACACACAACAAAACAAAACAAAAACACTACTAGCAGGATTCTGACTAAAGCACGTGGCCCATGCTTACTTTAGCCTGTCTTTAGCAAAACTGACAGTGGGTTTATAACAGCAGATTGTCTAGATTCTTTAGATCTTCAGATAGGACTGATTCCCCCGTCCATTTTATTTTTCTAGACTGGTTTGACATTTTTGCATAATCTGAGGAAAGATCATTGAGACTGAAATGTGGCTGCTAAGAGGCTTCGGCTCATGTTTGCTAATCTCCTGTATGATGAAACACTGGCACCCAGACAAACCCTCATTCACATCTGCACAAAGCACTAGTTATGTGTGTTGAAATTCCTTAGAGAAAATGTCTTGCAGGCTGTTGTGGAGTGCATGAATGCTGGAAATACCTCATCAAGTGTTGCTCAATGTCCTGGGAAGACAGTCTTCTGGCATCTGGACACTCACCCCGGGGAAGGGTTGCAGTACTCTGGGGCACGTGGGGCTTGTGAGGGCAGAAGGAGCATGGGTAGATGGGTGGGTGGACATGGGGTTGGATGTTTTCTCTGTAATCGTTCCAGACCGAACTGGAGCCAGCTCCAGACTGCCCACTTTCTCAGTTCATTGAGAGTATCTAAAGTTAGGCTTGTCACCAAGGCTGCTACCTCTCCTGCTTGGGACCAGATTTTCCTGTTTTCTGATTATAAGTCCTAGTTACTTGGGTTTCCTCAGCGTTGACTTAGAGAAGTTAAGAGGGAGGAGGAATGGAGGAAAGGTTTTTGATCGGCATCAAAGGTGTGAAGTGGTCAGGTGAGATGGAAACTAAATCAACTGTGGCTCCAGCTATTTGGAGCTACCTCCAGCTGATGGGATTAAGTGACCATAGTGTGCAGTGGAAGGCAGATGTGGAATGGGGTAACAGTAAAAAGTGAACACTACTAGAAGAGCAAGAAGTGATGCTGAGCCAGGACAGTGCTTCTCACTGTGGCTCCTGGACCAGCACCACCTGGGATAAAAATGCACGTTATTAGCCCCACCCCACGCCTACTGAATCATGAACTCTAGCGGTAAAGGCCAGTCATCTGTGCTTGAACAAGTCCTCCTGGTGATTCTGATGCATGCTAAAATTTCTTGGGCAAACTTCTGGAATGAGGAAGAGACAGTCCGGGTAGAGCTGGGCAGAGGAAAGGGGGAGTATAGCGGAGGGAGAAGGGAAGGGTGGAGAATGGACTAAAAATTAGAAGTTCTGCTCCATACAAAAGGAAAAGTGATGAGGGCTGCTGGAATCAAAGAAGAATGTGAGTCAAGATCATAGCAGCCAGGGATTGAGGGGAGGGAGAAATGGGGAGTAACTGCTTAATGAGTACACTGTTTTATTTGGGGTGATGAAAATGTTTTGGAACGAGTTAGAGATGGTGATTGCACATTGTGAAAGTACTAAATGCCACTGAATTGTTCACTTTAAAATGGTTAGTTTTATGTTATGTGAGTTTCACCTAAATAAAGTTGAATAAGTAAATATTTTATAATGAAAAAAAAATGATTGCAGCAGTTCAAGATAGCCTGGATTCTTAGTTAACCCATGCCTACCACTGACATCATACAGAGGTTTTAAGGAGAGACTCAGCTAACAAGGGGTAAAGAACAAAATGAAGGCAAATTGCTCTCAGAAATTTGGGAATTGCATCGCTGAAATTCATCTGCAGGTCCTGAAGGGGCTCATTTATTCCCTTTCGCTCTAGTCTGGTGTAGATTAAATGGTGGCCCCCTTAAAGATATGTTCATGTCCTAACCCCCAGAACGTGAAATGTGACTTTATTTGGAAAAAGGATCTTTTCAGGTGTAATCAAATTAAGGATCTCAAGATAAGATCATACTAGATTATTTAGGTGAGACCTAAATTCAATGACAACTGTCTATGAAGTCTGACAATTAAATTCGCTAACTTGTTGCTAACCTTTTCTTATATCAGATGGATTATTCACTATGAATCTGTACCAACTGGACAAACAGTTAACCAAGTTTACTATTTGGAAGTGCTGAAAAGGCTGTGTGAAAAAGTTAGACGACCTGAACTTTTCACCAACAGTTCATGGCTCTTGCATCACAGCAATGTATCAGCTCACACTGCACTGTCTGTAAGGGAGTTTTTAGCTAGTAAACAAATAACTGTATTGGAACACCCTCCCTACTCACCTGATCTGGTCCCCAATGACTTCCTTTTTTACCCAAAGATAAAGGAAATATTGAAAGGAAGGCATTTTGATGACATTCAGGACATCAAGAGTAATACGACAACAGCTCTGATGGCCATTCCAGAAAGAGTTCCAAAATTGCTTTGAAGGGTGGACTAAGCGCTGGAGTCATGCATAGCTTCCCAAGGGGAGTACTTCGAAGGTGATTGTAGTGATATTCAGCAATGAAGTATGTAGCACTTTTTTTAGGAGGAATTTGTGAACTTAATTGTCTGACCTTGTAGGACACAAAAGAGGAGACAGATACACAGAGAAGGCAATGAGAAGACTGAGGCAGAGATTTAAATTATACTGCCATGAACCGAGGAATGCCTGGAGCCACCAGATGCTGCAAGAAGCCAGGGAGCATTTTCACTTAGAGCCTTCAAAGAGAGCATGGCCCTGCTGACATCTTGATTTTGGACTTCTGGCCTCTAGAACTGTGAGATAATACATTTCTGTTGTTTTAAGCCACTAAGTTTGTATAGTTTGTTACAGCAGCTCTTGGAAATGAATAACATGGCCTAAGGGGAAAAGCCATGGGATTTGAAGTCAGAGGACCTGTGCTTAAATATTTTTGCACTTCGTTCCCTTGGATGGAGTATGGACTCTTAGAGTCACAGCGGTTCCTACCTAGCTCACATCACTCACTACTTTACTTATCTGCCTCTTGTGAGCACTGGGTTTGTATCCTCTGGGTTAGATACTTTCTCAAGCCTTCTCCTTCTTTGACACACTAGCATTCTAGCAAAAGGATGGGGGTAGTGAGTTGATAACCCAAATCTTGAGAGAGTATTTGGAAAGGATGCAATCTACCCATCCCTCCAAATAGCTTGGGTGATTTACTATGGAAGATGAAGGAAATTTCTTCCTGAAATGCAGCAAGATGCCTGTTTCAGAAATGGGCACTCAGTGATTTTTTTTTTATGAAGACATGAAAGAGATTGTCCTCTGGCCAGGTTTTAGTCATTCTTTCCAGAGTGTGGGAGGGTGTGACTCTGGAAAATCAGCCTCGTAGGGTGACTGGGGGTGAGAAGGGCCTTCCCTGCAGAAAAAAAGAAATAAACACTGTCCTGCAGTGAGGATGTTATATCATCTGGTCATTATCACCCATGCAAGGCATGTATGGTTGTTTAGAATTGCCCGTAAGTTCTCCACTAGAAAAAATACATGACCTGAAGTCAGTCTTTGCCAGAGGCTCTGTGTTTCTCAAGGAAATCTCTGGCATTAGCTACTCCAGCAGAGAATTATGTATTAGATGGACCAATGCTGTCTCCACCCAAGGGGATTTATTTCTGAAATATCAGAACACACTCTGGTTAATAGCTCTTGGCTGCTGTGCTTTTGATGCTGGCTGGCATTACAGTGCCACGTTTTCACAGCTCTGCTTCTCTGTCTCCTAGATTTCAGTGAGAGAATTGGTAGATGCTATATGTGTAATGTTCCTCTTTGGCTTTGCAGCTGGGGCAAGGACTGATGGTCCCAAGAAGTACAAGTAAAACTGTGACAAAATTTGTCTTTGGTGGCCTCCCCACTCCACTCCTGGAAACCTAGTTTGCATCAGGGTCTGCTTCTCTATGAATGCTCAAGCTTTATACTTTTATATTCTGCTTCTTCTCATTCTTCTCTACCAAAGCACAGCTGTCCTTTGCCTCAACCCTTTAAAGTTTGGATCTGTTGATTAGCAAAGGTCCTAATAGCTATTAGCTTCGTACCATTTCCAGGTAAGCCATGTGCATTTTAGTGGCCTTCTCTAGGATAGTGGGAATTTCAGAGCTATGGTGGATGGGGCAGTGGGGACTGTCCCTTAGCAGCTCTTAAAGCACAGGGCTTATGTGACTGCTGACTGCTCCAGTGGACTCATCAGACTCAGAACCAACATAGAAAGTGAATTTATTTATTTATATCCACAGAGGTTTTTCAGCTTCACTTCAGAAGCAGTCCCAGGGAGAGGAATGTTTATTCGAGCTCCTCCTGAAGAAGGCTTCCTTCAAAGAGTAGACAGGGCGAGATGTGGGAAGCTGAGAGAGTGAGGGTCCCTGCATCTGGTCTTCATCTGGCTGTGTGGTCCTGAACCCTTCTCTTAACTTCTCTCAGTTGCTTTTCTCACCTTTAAAATTTGGTGGTAAGTAAGGTGGAATTAGGTCAGTGTCTGACCAGAAAAATTATCCAAGCCACTGGTATAAAATTCCAGCTCTCTGAGCTTCACATTAAACCACCTGAACTTGACTCTTCACAGAGAGATGTGGACATCTGCTTTCAATGAACACTGCTGTGATCTGAAGGCTCAGGTGGTGTGGGAAACAGACAGATGATTTCTCAAGTCTCGCTCTCCTATGATGTTCCCCAGAAGGGCAGCTGGGCAATGGCTACGACAAAGGCCCAGGGACCAAAATGCCTGAGTTCAAGTCCTGGCTCTGTGATTTGCCAGCTGTGTGACCTCATACCTCCTATGACTCAGTTTCCTCCTCTGTAGGGTGGACATCATAAGATATCAATCGTAGGATTGTTAATTAAATGGTGTCAAATAAGTAAAGGGTACAGAACAGTGCCTGACACATAGCGAGGGCTGAGGAATACATTAGGTGTGTTAAACCTTCAAAGGGCAGGGCAGGAAAAGACATTTGACAGAGCTTCAAAACCCAGCTCAGTGTCACCTCTCTTTACAGCTTTTTTTGGAGTGTTGAGCCAGTCAGCCTCAGTCTCTGACTTCTTCCTTCCTTCCCATCCTCAGTTTACTTGCACATGTCATTGTTTTGACTTTGTTTACATAGGAGTCAAATCCTGAGTAGATGCCCTTAGGGGCTCAGTCATCTTTTTACTCTCAGTGCAGAGTAGTGCTGGCAAAGGGCAGGCCCAGCATCAATACCCGCTAAGCCCAGTGCATCTCCTAGGCCTCTCTGCTTCTCAGGGCTCTACTTTCCTGTCTGTCTGTGTGCCTGTCTTCTCTTGTCTCCATCTCTGCTACACTGTAGTGTATTGCCTCAGTGTTCTGACTCACACAGAAAAGTTGGCCTACCATAGGGCTGGCCAAGTGGTGCATTGGTTAAAAGTTAGCTTGGGACGCCAGCTCTGAGCAGCAGAGCCCAGGTTCAGATCCCACATGAGGGCCAGTGATGCTGCACCCTCTATAGCTAAGATGGTGAACAACTGCTTGACCTGGAGCTGGGCTGCCATGAGTCGCCAGTGACTGCATAGGCTGCAGCCCCTGCTGCGGTGGGCTGTTGTAAGCTACCGTGTGTGGCCAGCAGCCTGCGTGAGCAGCTGGCAGCCAGTGTCAGCTGCCAAGAGCTGCTGTGAGCGACCATCCAGTGGCCGGCGACCGATTTGCCTTACCCGGGAAGAGTGCAATGATAATACCAACATGGGTCAGTGAAGCAACGTCCTCCAAACTAGACTGAAGAACAAAAGGACAGCAACTTGTCTGTTCCCCTTCCCCAATTCCCCAACGCTATTCCCCTCCCCCAATTCCCCAACAAAATCTTTAAAAAAAAAAAAAAGCTGGCCTACCATGGAGAGACAGTTTTTCTCTCTACCCCTGTTGTTGGTGGAAGGTGCACCCTGGCAGATTACGGGTTGGAGGAAGGGCAGTGTGTCTTCACTTGCTCTGAGGCCAGCAGGACTCTTGGAAATGAAGGTGGGAGGACTCAGCTCCAGGACCACATCCTCACTCCCGCAGGGTAACTGTCACTGAACAGTAGAAAAACAACAGAGTTGTCCCAAAATGATGTTCCATTTTCCCATACTGACCCTGGGTGCTGGTCATCTGCTCAGCATTGTGCCCCTAAGGAAGTCAGGTGGCCTAGAGGTGGATCAAACTACCTGTGGGGGAGGGGCCAGGCTGTAGGAGCAGGGGACTGGGCCTGGTCCCTGCCCTGACTGCAGCTTTCTCGAACCTTTGGAATCTAAATTTATTTGAGCTACACCAGTGAGGATGACAATAATAAAAGCAAGCCAGGCTGAAGCTATATCACCCTTTATGCCCTGGCCTTGGCAGTCACACAGTGTCATTTCTGCTACAGTCACAAGCCCATCCACGTTCAAAGGGAGGGAATATAGTTCCCACCTCTTGATGGGGGTTGTCAGAGTTGCCTGGTAAAGAGAGAGAATGGGATGAGAGCTATTGCTGCTGCATGTATTAGGGTTATCCAGAGAAACAGAACCAATAGGAGATTGATTGATTGATTGATTGATTGATTGATTATAAGGAATTGGTTCACGTGGTTATGGAAGCTGAGAAGGATCTGTAGTCAGTAAGTTCTAGTCCAAGGGCAGGAAAAGACTGCAAGCCCAGCTCAGCAGTCAGGCAGGCAAAGTTCCTCCTTCCTCAGCATTTTTGTTCATTCTATTCCGGCCTTCAGTGGATTGAATGAGGCTCGCCCCAACTGTAAGGGCAATCTACTGTACTCAGTCTACTGACTGAAATTTAATCTCATCCAGAAACACCCTCACAGACATACCCACTAAATATTTGACTACATATCTGGGCACCCCATGGCTTAGTCAAGTTGACACATAAAACTAATCATCACAAGCTATCTCTGAAAAACACAACTGCCACGTTCTCAGGAGAACAGAGCACCACCTGTTTGGTCCCCAGGCAACCTCAGAGCCCTTCTGGCTCACTAAGGGATGTTGCTGTTGGTAGACACGGGAAGAGGATTCAGGCAAAAGCCCTTCCTCCTCAGGGCCCCCACCCCTTTCTTGAGTAGGGCTTGGTGGTAATGGAGGCCAGAGGTGAGAATAGTTACTTAGGGGAGTCACATAGGACTCTTATCAGAGCATTGCCACTTCAGAAGAAAATGCCGAGGCCACACGTCTCTTGGGTCTTTTGTGATGGGGCCAGCTCACAGGTGGGAGCACATGGGGCATGCTGGGAGTGAGGGAGGAAGAAACCCAACTAATGGTGGTTCAGGGTGAGGCCTGGGAAAGGCACAGTGGTCGGGCTGCTGACGAGTGCTCTTCCTTCTTGTCATCTTTATCCTTCCTTCCTCCTGGCCCTGGCTCTGGCCTGTGTGGTTTAACAACAACAATAATAACAACAAAAAGCCAGGATAGATTGGAATTAGCAGTTAAATAAGAAATTAGTATATTATTGGGTTCCCTTTATATGCCCCATTCATGTATTGAGTGCCATTTATGTGGTAGGGCTCTCACAAAACTTCCAAGAGTAGAATATTATCAATTTCAATTTGTAAATAAAGACACTGAACAGAGAGATTGAATAACTTGCTCACGATCGTACAGCTAGTGAATGATGTGAGTTCACTCATTGCCTGAACTCTAAGGAATTCATTCCATTATATGCTCACTGCACTATATCAGAGTTCCTCTAATTGGGGGGAATTGGGGAAGTGAGGTCTGTATAAGGAAACAGCAGCAAGAAAGAAGTTGGGGAAATAGAAATCAGATTTCCTTTCTGCATTTCTTAGTGGTTGTCCCCCTTTAAGGAATAAGCAGGAGGGGGAGGCTGCTTGACTCTAGGGATACCAATGAATTTGAGTAAGAGATGGTGTTGCAGAGAAAAGGAGGACAGGGTCCTGCTTGTATTCAATGAGAAAGGGTCAAGGGCAAGGATGGCTGGACTCTCATCATGCGCATGGTCAACCTGCATGACCCTCCAAATCACAGCACAGCTCCTAAACATTTTCTCTCTCCTACTCTCAATTTAGAGGCTTCCTGGGAAAATACATCTCATTTATTATAAAATAATTTTCTGCAAGAAGGTGAGATAGAGTGGATCTGAACAGAAACAGGAAATAGGAACTCTACTTCTGGCTCAGTCACTTGTAGTTGTTCTAGGCAAGTTACCTCACTTCTGGGGCCTCTAGTAAATACATGGTCTGTATTCTGGCTCGTGTGACTCTCCCCCAGCACTGCGCCTGGTATGTAATAAGGGCTCAAACATGCTGAATGATTGCATATGGTGTACAGGATCTTCAGTCACCCTATGGCAAAGGAAGGGCTCTGTTTCATGAAAAGGCCATGCAATCCCTGCCCAGGTGAGCTGCAACAGTTTTTCTTTATACCTTGGCCCTGAGTGCGAGCTTACCCTGGAGCAGGTCACACGAGAGCTTGGACAGCTTTTACATCTCTCATGTAACTGTGACTTCTAAGTCACCTTTATGTTACTCCCTATGGCAAAGTCATCCTACAGGGCTGACTTAGAATGTTCTCCTTTTGGCTTTTCCTTTGTTCCAAATGGTCCAGTGCTGTCACCATGGGAATGCACACAATGAATCATGGGACCAAGGCTACCAGGATGTTCCAAGTATTGTGAAGAGGCCCTGGTGGGGAATGAAGGAGGCTCATACCATCTCATGTGCTCAGGGTTTAGTCAGGCTGCCATTCCCTGCTTTGCCTTGGCTCTTATTAAACTCTCCCTCTTGTCAACCTCTCCCACAGCCTCTCCCAGGTCCACTCATCCCATGTCAGGCTCATGCTTCTCTTCATCGAGTGTTTGGCTGTGGGCACCATCATTCTTAGGCAGTTTGTCCTTCCTGCTAAGCTTCTCCTCTGCTACTCACCCCAGCCCAGTCAGCCTTTCAGGGTGTGAGGAGCTTGGTGGAGCTGGGGCACAGCTAATAGTAGATGAGTCATCTCCCCAGGTTGACGTGGGGAGAAAAGAATGGGTGGATGTGTTGGTAGGAAAAAAAAATGACATTCGAGCTAAGAGTACAGCTGAGTCAATTGTTATTCACTGAACCCAGGGGAGAAGGAAGCCCTCTCTGAGGGGGGCCATGGGTGTATGAGGGTGTTGGTGGGGATTTGGATAGGGAGAAGAGGTCTGCAAGAGCAAGGAGACCTACCATCTCATGGAGCTATTTACTAAGTACAGTCTGAAAATACACTGTGAGTCGTTTATATTAATGAAAGATCATCAACATGCATCAGCGAGGGTCTTCAATGTGGGTGACTCTGTGCTTTTTACCCCATGGTTGGCTTACAGCACTATTGCCTTTGAAAAGGATACACAGGAAGAGGCTAAACTTTGAAGCTAGGAGGAGTGGTATTAGGCTTCATGGTTGAAGAAGTGTCTATTTTTCTGGAATTGTTTTCAGAAAGAGCATGGGCAACTCCCTATGTCTAAAATATACAAGGACCAATCCGAAGATGAGGGCGGTACCAATCCATCTGGTACAGCTCCTGAAGCTCTGTGGACCAATGGCCTCACCACCCATCATCTGAGGACAGGAGGACATAGTCCTAAGGGATTGAGGTCTCAGTCCCTAAAAGGAAGCTGAGGTAAATTAACATTAATCTCTTTTACTGAAATTCCCTCTTTGTTCTTTTGCAAGACACTTGGTCTCTCACCTCATTATCCTTCTTTCCCTTTAGCCTGGCTCCCTCAATCTAGTGTTGACCATTCCCACTTCTGTCACACATGCCATTCCTCTCTGGTCTTTGTGGTCCCCGGACCCTGGCATCCCCTTGAATTTAGCAAATTCACTGAGCACTCTTTTAGTCATTTCCTAAAATCAATCCTGTCCCCTCCTTCCCAATTCCATTGTTCTTTTTTCTACCATCTTTTCTTCTGAATTCTACTGCCATCAGACAGCTCTGGAACTTCATAACATCATGCATGATCTGACTGTTGATTTGCTGGTACGTCTCCCCCCAAATCTCCCTGAGTCATGCCAGGATGACAAGATGAGGAGCTGTGTCAAGAACTGCTATAGCAGCTCCTTCGGGATGTTCACGTGTGGCAGAGACTGCTGCCTATGCACCAAGAATTCATTGCCTCCTCCCGGGCACACAGCTAGCCTACATTTCCCCCTCTCTTATGTACTTAAGTGCAACATATAACTAAGTTCTAGGCAGTGGAATGTGAGTAAAATGACCAACAATTTAAGAAGAGCACAACTATAAGCAGACAGCACCGAGGTGTAGGAGATGGCAGCATTAGAAATGAAAGGCGCCTGGATCCCTGAATGACTGTGAGGAGGAAAGACACCCACCAATGAGATTGGCCTTCTATCTATGTCAGCAAGAAATAAACTTGTATTATGTTTGAAAATATTTGTGTCTATCGATTACTACAGCCTAGACTACCCTAGCCTAAAAAAAACCCCACTTCTAAGTCCAAATTCTGCTGATTGTGAAGGTCTTCCATAAGTTGTCCTATCCCTATCTGGCTACATCTTCCACTGCTCCCTCCTCTGCCCTCTTCATTCTGGTCATCCAGGTCTCTGTGAACCCTGAGCACACCCATTCCTGCCTTCCTGCTCTGTGCCTGCTGTTCCGCCTGCCCTCTGCCTCCTTTCCTTTGCGGATTCAATCTCTAACCATTCCAGAAAGAGCCTCAACCAATTCCATCCCACACTTACCTCTCCCTTCCCTGAATTCATAGGTTGGTAGTTGCTTTGTATGTTCTAGTTTTCCCTTCTTCCTCACAGGGAACTGACTCTCTATGTGCTCCTTAATGCTGGGTACAAGGTAGAAGTTAAATACATTTTCTGTGAGTTGACTGTAGTCTGAGGTCCTCAGACTTTATTCCTTGATAGGAATAGCATAGAGTATGTTCTCTAATAGGTCATTTGTTCAACAAAGGATTTGCTGGGTACACATCTTTTTATAATTTCCACCAGCATTGTTATAAAGAGCTGTAGTGAATGCCGCAGGGAATACATCAGGAAATAACTGGCCTTCAGCGTGTGTCAGCATATGAGACGCTGGTTCAATGATGTCTCTGTTCTGGTTGCTCATATATTTTCAGTTTCCCCTTAAAGCTTATGTTCCCTGTCATCATTGTAAGCCAACGCTGAACCCAGAGGCTGAACACACCCAGGGAAGTACAAGCTAGGACACCTAGAACAAAAAAACTCCCACTTGACTTTGAGTCTCAAAGTTTCTTTGCCTATTTATCAGGACAATAGTCTTGAAAGTCAGGCCTTGTGGACAGAGAGGAATTTTTGTAAATTTCCAATATTTCCCTTTGGCATGTTTGCCCTGTTATGCCTCTATCAAAGAGTGGTGGAGAGAGCAGATATGCCCTCAGTCCTTCCCAATCCATTGCCCAGGGAAGCATTTGGGGCAGAGAAAGTCCTTGCCAATGAGGACAATAAAGTAAAAGGCCAACAGCTGCTGGCTCTCTGGAGTGTGGGTCTGAGACGAGTATGCCTGCACTTCCCTCTCCAGAAGAAGGGAGATGTTAGGTTGAGAGAGAGGCCAAGATGAGAGGGGCTTTTACTCCTCTTCTTGTTGGGAGTCTGGGAGGAGGGTGCCCCCTTTACTGTCATGGAGTTGCTGGAATATCAGCTCCACTAGGGCAGGGGTCTTTGTTTTGTTCACTGATCCCAAGCACCTGTAACCGTGCCTATACCATAGTAGATACTCAATAAATATTTCTGGGGTGACTACATCAAAGTTAAATTGATGGACTGCTACTGGGCAGAGCTACCCTATGTGGCTTGGAAGGCATCCAAGAGTCTCTATGAGTCACATGGGGGCACATGGATGACTGGAGGGGGTGGGATGGTGAGCTTATGTGGGGTGTGGCCACAATGCAGGTTACAAGGAGAACATCTTTGGGCTGGAGAGGCAATACTGTTCTCAGCCAGTGTTAGGAGGACACTCAGCACCAGCAAGAGCCAGATGGGGCTGAGTCAGCAAGGGGATACGGGGCCTAGCTGACCAAGAGTCGACACAACCCCTTTGCCATGGAGTTGGCAGCGTCAGGTAGACAGAGGCACCATGCCCCACAGTACAGGGTAGCACAAGGGCACCACAGGCATCGGAAACCACCTCTGTGACCACAGGACTTGGTAAACTTCCCTAGTACTACTCAGAAATCATCTTGGAGAGGAGGATACAGTAGGGCAGAACTCTGAGCATTTCCTTGAAAAGGGCCATTTTAAACCTGAAAAGAGACTGTTGAAGTAGTAAGAGACTCAGATATTTGCTAACTAGCAAATTTGAGTTTCCTTTCTACTCTAAGTGGGGCTGGCATTGGCGCCTACTTCATAGGTTGCTGTGAGAACTAAATAAATAAATAGTATGTAGAAAGCATTTGGAATCAACACGTTGTAATCAGTGTCTTTGCTGTGACCATTGTTCCCCAGAGAGATGGTGCTCCTGGGGACATGAGGCCAGTTATGAAAAATAAGATGTTACATTTTTTTGCACATCTGGGTGTAGCATGAAAAAAATTATACTACCGGAACACTTAATAACAACATGACTCAAGTGGGGATCTGTGATGGCTTACAAAGCACTTTCAAATATTGTCCCCTTGAATCCTCTGAACAATGCCACAGCAGAGGAAGTCATCTCCACCCTTATTTTACACACTTAAGAACTAAAGCTCAGTGAGTCTGACCTCACCCAAGGTCATGCTTCTAGCAAGTGCTAGACTCAGCTCTGAAAACCAGGGCTCCTGACTCCAAACCCTCTTCTCTCTCAAGACTCTATCACTCCTATACGTGGGCTCAAGGCCACCGGAGAGGGCATGACCCTCCAGGTGCTTCTCAGGTTGCGAGGCTTCTGCCCCACAGAGGCCAGGGTGCTGAGAAAGGATCAGGATTACAGAGGGTCCCAACATGTGGTGGTGAAAGAACAGCTTCTCTGGCTAACGTAATAAGCTCTGGGTTCATTCGTATAACAATCCTGCCTATGTAAAATGTCTTTCTGTGATCTTGAGGGCCTACAAGTATTGCCACCAGCACTGTGTGGCACCTGAGCCATGTGCAACTGTAGAGGCAAACGGCTCAGGTGTGGAGAGGCCAGGTGGCCTTCCCTGATCATACAGAATCAGAAGTGACTCACATATGGGGATCCCCCCACATCAAAAGGTGGAAGTGGCTGGTGGAGGTGGCCAGTGCCACAGACAAGGGACATGACGTCAGACACACACATGGGTGAGCTGCCAGATAGAGAACTTTGGCTTCTTAGTTAAGACTTTTTCAATGGCAAACAACAGAAGTCCAGTTCATATTCACTTCAACACTCAACAGGTGTTGTTTTGTTTGTTTGTTTTAAGTATATTACCTTTAATGGTGCTTATTTGTCATAAGGGGTCAGAGGTGACCTAGGCCCCAGGGCATGACCTCGACCCAGGCGCTGGAAAATCCTCAGGCACTCTCCATGAACAAGGCGGTCTCTGGTCAGACCTGCCTCCCCGTCTCTCTTTGTGGACTGGCCCGCCTCCTTCTCCAGCCCTTGGTTTTCTGCAAGGCTAACTCCTCTTGTCTGTAAATCCCCAGTGGAGGGAATTGGATACGCCTGATCCGGGGGTCTCCATATTTGCTGTGGTTGGATTGGCTCCGGCTGTTTTTCTGAACTGCTCACCGGGGCCTGCACTGAGAAGAGAAGCGGCCAAATGCAGGACAGATCTTTGGGCCACAATGCGGGGAAAAAAACCTGTTTTCATGTGGAGGAGGGTTAGCTAATTCTGCCTTCTATTTTTTATTTTATTGTAGAAAGACTAAGTTTTTCTTTCCATTTCAGTCTTTACCCTGCAGTCCACCCCGAGGGCAGCTCTCACTCCAGGACCCCTCAGCCTCTAGACACATTTAGGACTTTGTGATTTGTACTCTTTGCCTCCTGCTACTTCTTTTTTTTTGTCATTTGGTAGAGGGTAGGCCTGCTGACCCCATAGACGCTCACTCTGGGGCTCATCAGCTGAGGAAACCAAGTTGGAAAGGTGTGACCCAACTTCATGTGACATTTTGGCTGGTTGGGAATTTGTTTTCCTGTGTGGATGGTTTCTGATATGATAGAAATATTTGAGAGTTTATCTGTCTCCAAATTCAGGCCCCGCTTCCCCCCCCACACACACACACACATTAGGAATAACAAAGCAGTAACAATAACTTTAACGGGAACTTATTTCACAGGGAAGCTATACAACTGAGAATTTATGCATGGCATTTCGAAGCTTACACTGTCTTATCTGGAAGATGTGTAAGCCAGACGTTTCTCCGGTCAGGCCAGCCTAATGTGAGTATAAGAGATGCTCAGGGACCCTCTGGCTAGAGCCAGGGTTTTGGGAGTGGCTCACAGCTTCTCCTGAGAGCACATTGTTTTTATGACTACACCTCCCCTACACCAAAAGCACTGTCAACCAATGTCTCCCCTCCTAGCCACCACTGATGGGGTCCTCCACCTGCCACAGAGGCCATCCTTCTGGCCTGGTCCTGGCCCCTTCTCTGTTGCATCAGTGACAGCACAGGGAGGTCACGGAGGAAAATTTTCTCCCCTATGGGCTAACATTCTATTATTCAGACCCAAACTGGGACAGCTATGTCTACTATTTCATTCAGCACTCCTAGTGATTCTCCTCTTTGAGCGAACCGAGTCGTCTCTCAAAAGAAAAGATGGGGGTGGCATTTATGATCTCTTGCTAGAGATTTGTGCCATCACACAGAGGGCAGCTATACAGCGGTTGTTTTTTCCATGTATTTTTAGCATCACCATTGTAAACAAGACCAGGCCAATGTCAGAGGCAGCAATGGCATAACCCAAAAATGTGCTTTTTACATTCGGTCATTTATTTCTGGTGTTACTATAGGAGTCAGAGATTCTGCCCCAGAGACCTCCTGGGTAGTATGGTGGGTTGACAGGGAAACATGTAGGTGGGATTTAAGATTGTCCCACTGTCTCAGATGACTCGCTTTGCCCACTGTGTCTGTCACAGTCTCTATCTATAGCAATGGAAGCAGCAAAAAACAGCAGGCTTTTTTTTTTTTTTTTTAGCTGAGCCATCCTGCCACCTGTTGGCAGCTCAGCGACAACTCAGTTCTGGCCAGGCATCGAACCTCTGTCAGCAGGCATTTTTTAATCCTTCTTTAGTCCTTTAGAAATTACCCCCAGGCTGGCCCAATACTAACAACTGAGGCACAAAGTTCTAAAAGCTCCAAAGGAACAAAGTAGACATATGCACAGAAACACAGTGGCCCAGATCTGTATCCACAAAGTAAGGATCAGGTAAATCCTCTCTCCCCCTCTGACAGGGCCCAGGCACGTTCAGGCGCGCAGTAATGGCAGTCCTGGGCTTGGGGTCTGGGCTGTCCAGATGAGTGCAGGCTGACATACAGACCCTGACCCCAGACGTACAGACCTTAACTCCGGAGCCTGCTGCACAGGTGTCGGGCTCCGGTTACATAAGCCCTTTATGTAAGCTTAACTAGCATTTGCAGGAGGGAGCATGCGCACTTCTGTGTGCTCTCCTCCCCCAAAACCTCTATATAATGGTTGCTATTGCTGATGAAAGACGCTGGTTCCTCCTCATGTCGGCTCGGCGTGCTTTCTTTCCTCGGGGCATCTCACCACTGAAAGCTCCCCTGCAACCCCCTTGGCGACAACACCCTCCTTAATCAATAAGAGAGGGTAACTCAATAAGCACTTATATACCTAGCACTGGGCTAGGAATTTTATGTGTATTATTGAATTACTTTCGTGCCTTTCTTGTGAAGTGTATTTTTTTATTTCCACTGTAGCTCTGAAGACCCCAAGGCCCCTGAAGACCCCTGTGAAGAAGAGGCCAGATTTTTCTGGCACCAAAGATTGCTGTGGGCTTTTTTATCAAGCTACCCAGCGATCCTCAGAAGTGTGAACTTTCATCACTAAGGTTTGATAATGTTCCAGGGCCCTGGGAGGGATGGGGAAGCCTCAGACAACATTGTGAAATGAATGTGGTTTGTATTTGAGTCCTTAGAGTACCCTTCTCCCCACTCCTGACAACCAGCAGGAAGTGCCTTTCCCAGCCCTTCTGCTCCTCCCTGAGCTACTGTCAGAGAATCCCTGAAAGCTGAAAAGGCTAACGGTAGTATCTTTGCTGGGGGACACTCAAAGAACAAAAGCCCCAGATCTCAAGTGAGCCTCTCCTTGAGGAATTTCAGGCGCCAAGACAGGCTGTGTCTCCATATCCCTTAAGTCACATTTCAGCCCCGCCCCTTCTCCAAGAGCCAATCAGAACTATCTGAAGAGTGGCAGCTATGGAGATGTGCTTCTGTGCCTGAACAATCTTGAGGCTTTTAGATGAGATGTGTTCCTCTCACAGTTCATTCGCTACCTAGAACTAGGCTCCTCAGTTTCATTTGCACAGAAAAACTGTGTTGTGTCTGCCTTCACAACCCATTCATTCATCGTAGCCACTAAAAACCGTGCCCTTCCAGATCAGGAACAAAACAAGGTCCCAGGGACCACACTTGATTTAACATTGTTCCAAAAGTGTTAGGCAATACAATTAGACAAAAGAATGAAAAATATAAATATTTTAAAAGTTGGGAAAATTATCATTATTTATAGATGATCTGATCACATAGTTGAAAAGCTTAATAAAATAAAA
>NW_017731501.1:643718-659709 GCF_001890085.2 Hipposideros armiger | reverse complement strand
CCCTCTGGCATCCCAAGCGAGTTCTTAACCATCGCGCCACTCGGCCGGCCCCCAAGACAACTCTTAACCAACACGCCACTTGGCCAGCCCAAGGGACTGTATTTTTTTTAGAAAAGCAAAATCAATGTCAAAGACACATAATAACTGGTTTGAAAATATAATGTAATAAAAGACCCCATTCACCAAAGCAACCATAACAATAAAGTAAAATAAGATCAGATGAAATACCAGGGATAGACTCTAAAAGTATGTGCATGATAGATGAAGAGAATAGTAAAACCAAGCCAAGAGACACAACAGAAAACCTTGAATGAATGATGAGATAGCTCATCCTCAGTTGGGCAACTTAATATTGTTTGATTTCTAAATATTTGGGGATTTTCCAGATACTCTGATATTAATTTCTGATTTAATTGCATCGTAGTCAGCAAGCATAACTCGAATGATTTAAATTCTTTTAAATTTGTTAAGGTTTATTTTATGGCCCAGGAAAGGGTCTTATGAATGTTCTATGTTGCATTTGGAATTTTTGCACATACTGCTCTTGTTGGATGGAATATTCTATAAATGTTAGATTACATTGTTCAAGTTTTCTATATCTTTGCTGATTTCTGTCTACTTGTTCTATCAATTATTGAGAAAGGAATACTGAAATCTCTAACTACAATTGTGGATTTGTCTATTTCTCCTTTCAACTCTATCACTTTTTGCGTTATATATTTTGAGGCTCCATTGTTTGGCGCATTCACCAAGGGGGCATGTGAAACCTAGATATTTATGTACCTAACAACAGAGCTTCAACATACATAGCTACTTGGTGAATTAACCTCTTTATTATTAAGTATTGTCCCTGTTTATTTCCAGTATTATTCTTTATTCTGAAATTTACTTTGTGATAATCAATATGGTTCCAGCTTTCTTTGGATAAATATTTGCATGGTTTATCTTTTCTCATCCTTTTACTTTTATCCTACCTAGGTCTTTATATTTTAAGTTAGTTTCCTTGGACAGCATGTATTTGGGTCTTGATTTTCCAATCAATCTCTTTTAATTGGTGTGTTTAGATGATTTGCAATTAATGTAATTATTGGTAGGGTTGAATTTAAATTTACCACCTTGCCATTTGTTTTCTATTTGTCCCTCTGTCTTTTGTTCCTTTATTTCTGTTTTTCTGCCTTCTTTTGCGTTAACTGAATTTTCTTTATTATTCCATTTAATCCTAATTATCAGATTTTTAGATATACCTCTCTAAAAAGTTGTCAGTGGTTGCCTTAGGGTTTATAATATGCAACATTACTATCACAGTCAACCTTCAAATAATATTGCATCTATTGCATTGTGTAAGACTTTGACAATAGTTTACTTTCAAATTAATTTCTTCTATTTTTTTGTGTTATTGTTGTCTTACATTGTGCTTTTACATATGTTATAAACCCTATAGCATATTGTTCCTACTTTTGCCTTATCCAAGCAATTATTTTTTAGAGAAATTAAAAATAGAAAAATATATTTTACATTTACTTTTATTTTTTAACATTTCTGGCACTCTATTTTTTTCTGTAGATCCAAGTTTCCATCCGATATTATATTTCTTCTGCCTAAAGAACTTCCTTTAACATTTCTTGTGCAGGTCTGCTGGCAATGAAGAATCTCAGCTTTTGTTTTTCTGAAAAGGTCTTTATTGCACCTTAATTTTTTAAAGATATTTTTGCTAAATATAGAATTCTGAATTTAAAAACTTTGCTTTTCTCTTTTGGTATTTGAAGCTGTCTCTCCATTATTTTTTGGTTTGCATAGTTTCTTATAAAAAGTTTTCTGTAATTATTATCTTTGCTCCTCTCTAAATAATGTGTCTTTTTTCTCTGCTTGTCTTCATAGTTTTATTTTTCTTTTATATATGTTGACATTGGGTCAACTATCTTGCACTTTCGCAATAAAATAGAGTTAAATCTTTGCCTTACTCCTTACATCAAAAT
This sequence comes from Hipposideros armiger, assembly GCF_001890085.2. Classification (NCBI taxonomy): domain Eukaryota; kingdom Metazoa; phylum Chordata; class Mammalia; order Chiroptera; family Hipposideridae; genus Hipposideros; species Hipposideros armiger. The sequence continues at coordinate 657,733 of NW_017731501.1, read as the reverse complement.
AAATTCTAACATGTCAAAGATTTAAAGAAGAAAAAACATAAAACTCTAAAAACACTAGAAGGAAAATGGATAAATAATTTTTAAAATTTGGGGTGGTAAAAATATTTTTAAGCATAATATAAAATTGAGAAATCATAATATTGAAATTTTTAAACACACTGGGATTTAAACTTCTGTATAGCAAATATCAAAACAAAAGGCTGTAAATGAGATTAAAAAATAAGGACAACTGGGCCGGCCGAGTGGCACGTTAGTTAAGAGCTGGTTTGGGACACCAGAGGGCCACAGTTCGGATCCCACATATGAGGGCCAGTGACACTGCCCTCTATAGCTAAGATGCTGAACAACAGCTCAACCTGGAGCTGGGCAGCTGTGAGTCTCTGGTGGCAGTGTAGGCTGTAGCCCCTGCTGCAGTGGGTTGCCATGGGTTACTGTGTGTATCCAGCAGCCAGTGTGAGCGGCCAGCAGCCGCTGTGAGCGGCTGGCCAGAAGCCTGCGACTGATCTGCTTCACCTGGGAAGAGCGCAATGATGGTGCCAACTTGGGCCAGTGAAGCAACGTTCTCCACAACTAGACTGAAGAACAAAAAAGATAGCAACTTGTCTGTTCCCTTTCCTTCCCCCAATTCCTGAATAAAGAATCTTTAAAAAAAATAAACAAAATAAGGACAACATATGGCAAATTTTGTACTTATGTGTCAAACAGAAGATTTATTTATAGAAAGAATTCTAAAATAACAATAAGGAAAAGGTGAACAATGAAATAAAAGGTGGACAGAATACATGACAAAGTAATTCCAGAAATAAAATAAATGACTACACTTTTGAAAAATTGTTTGTTTTTGTTATATAGAATGCTAATAAAAAATGAGATTTTTTAAAACCTATCAGATTGGCAAAGATAAAACAATACAATACAAAACGTTGAAGAGGAATTAGGAAAACACTCTCTCAAACATCTTTTTTGTAACTTTTTTTTAAAGTTTTTTTTTTTTAATTGGGAAATCGGGGGAGGGGAACAGTGCTGGGGAATTGGGGGAAGGGGAACAGACAAGTTGCTGTCCTTTTGTTCTTCAGCCTAGTTGTGGAGGACGTTGCTTCACTGGCCCGTGTTGGTATCATCATTGCGCTCTTTCCGGGTGAGGCAGATCGGTCGCCGGTCACTTGACAGCCACTCAAAGCGGCTCTTGGCAGATCTTGGCAGCTTACGCTGGCTGCTGGCTGCTCATGGTAGCTTACAGGAGCCCACTGCAGCTCCACTGCAGCCTACGCTGTCGCCAGCGACTCATGGCAGCCCAGCTCCAGGTTGAGCTGTCATTCACTATCTTAGCTAGAGAGGGTGCAACGTCACTGGCCCTCATGGGATCCGAACCGGGGCCCTGCTGCTCCGAGCTGGCGTCCCAAACCACCTCATAAACAACGCGCCACTTGCCCAGCCCTTTTGTAACTTTTAAACTGATAAAAATCTATCAGTTTAAGGGCCAGTTGGCAAAATTAATAAACATTTAAAATTCTGCATATCCCTTTTTGACCGAACATATCAAAAAGCAGCACAAAGCAGTGGTTAAGCACATGGGATTTTACATCAGGCTCCCTGAGTTCTAATCCTGGTTCTGCCACATACTTGCTGTGTGATACTGGGCAATTTATTTAATCTCTCTGTTTTACTTTTTTTTTTTTTTAAAGATTTTTATTGGGGAATTGGGGGGATGGGAACAGCACTGGGGAATTGGGGGAAGGGGAACAGACAAGCTGCAGCCGGCGACTCACAGCAGCCCAGCTCCAAGTTGAGCTGTTGTTCAGCATCTTAGCTGTGGAGGGCAGTGTCACTGGCCCTTTTATGTGGGATCTGAACCGGGGCCCTCTGGCGTCCAAACCAGTTCTTAACCATTGCACCACTCGGCCGGCCCATCTCTGTTTTACTTTTATTGTCTGTTAACTGAGGATATTAAATATCTACATCATTGGGTTATCATGGGGATTTAGCGAATTAATACCTGTAACACAGTTAGAATGGGAAATGACTCTCAGATAGTTGCTAAACTTGTGTAATTATTTTGTAAGGTATATGAATATTGAATCACTGTATTGTACACTTGAAACTAATATAATATTGTATGGCAACTGTAATTTAAAATAAAATTAAAAAAAATAAAATAAAATGGTGAATGGCACGTTTTGAATCTACATGAACATGAGTCTCTTTGCTATTAATCTATTGGTAGTGGTCTTCATGAAAATCCTCCTTGAAATTCTTGGGCCATCAAAGCAACAATTGCCTTGTAAGATTTCTTTTTTCTGTTGACTACTGGATGATTGCTTAAATTAGTTGAACCTGTAGGTCCTAAATTGTAAGTGAGATGATGTGATATTCTGATAGTTTCACAGTTTGAATTTAGGTGCAAACATACTTGAATTTTATAGATGTGCTTGACAGTTTGAAGATTGGTGGTTTACTTGTATCTCAGCTTACAAATGCCTGGACACTTTCCTTAAGAGCCATGACAATGTTTTTAATACTCAACTTACACCACAAATGAAAGAGCCATCTGGTCCTACCTCAGGGGCAACCTAGTGTGACAAGCCATGCCCTCAATTTTGTGCCATTGCTGTAATACCTCTTGAAACAGGCTGACAGAATTGCTGTCCTTTTTCTGAAAGATGGAGACCCAAGACTCCTTAGGGACATGTGACTAGAGAAAAGAATTTGCTCTTGGTGGCACTTTTAGAACTGCGAAATTCTTTTTTGTTTTTTGTGTTTTTTTAAAGAAATTTTATTGGGGGTCAAGTGTTTTTTTTCCAGGACCCATCAGCTCTAAGTCAAGTAGTTGTTTTCACCGTAGTTGTAGAGGGCGCAGCTCCTTGGTTCATGTGGGAGTTGAACCGGCAACCCTGGTGTTATGATCCTGTGCCCTAACCCCCTGAGCTAACCGGCAGCCNTAACACTAGCCATACCCCTCAGCCTTGAGTCCCTCAACACTATGCCAGTGACTTGACTTGAGACTCTGTTTGGCTTCAGAATTCTGCTGTCATTGGCTTTCTCATCAAATGAGAAGAGCTTAGGTTAAAGCATGCAGTGAACCGCAGAACGCCACATGGCTGGCAGCACAGGATGCCCTATTTGGGTTTGACATGAGGTGATGTTTTTGCTTTTCAACCAGATTTTAAAAGTACTAAATGAATGTTTACCTTCCCCTTTACTCTATCACCTGCAATTTCCCTCGCAACACAGGGAGTGATGGAGTACTAATGAAGAAAAGTGTGCATCTTATGAATTTTTCTTCCTGTTTAGAAGTCCATTTCCGTTTCAAAGAAAAATACACTATTGGGAAGCAATACACGATTAGTGTTGAGAGCCAGGGTGGGAGGATGAGATTAGCACGGTTAAGACTCAGCAGGAAATCCTGAACTGGACCCTCTGTTTTAGTTATTTTGTGAACTTGAACAAGCTTCTCCTCCTCAGTCTCAGACACGCTGATAAGCTCTAGGGATAAAAAATGAAGAATCACTCCTACCTTTGTGGAGCTGCTAGTCTGGGTAGATATAGAAATGGAAGCAGAAAAATGACATATCTCTTGGTATGTACTAGAACAGAGGTGATATAGTACAGAGAGGAAGGAACTGTTAATGACAGTTGACTCTTAAGTCTGAATGGGAGTTTGCCAGGAAGAGTAGGAGAAAGGACGTGCAGGCAGTGAGGACAGTTTTGAGCAAAGGTACAGAAGAACAGAGAGGGAAGGGGAGAGGAGAGGGAGTGGCTCTGGTTAAATGCCAGCAGCCAACAGCTTTTCATGGACATGGGTATTGCTCAGAGAGACCCAGCAGAGTACTAGAGTAGAGCGCATGAGGTTAATGGAGCCATGGAAGAAATGGCTCTACCCTCTCCCTGAAATGCAGGTGGAGAAGAGAAACAACTGGTCTAGGAACAATGGGAATTGTGTGGTAACAACACAAGAGTTTTTCAGATGTCCCAGTCGTAGTCACTTCCTCATAGTCTTAGGTTCCTTAACATACTCTCTCCTCATTGGGGCAACCAACCTCCACCTTGACTAAATAGAGTGCAAGGCCCTGGTCTGATGCCAGCAGGTGTCACAAGAACAATAGGGACCTTTGAGTGCTTAGAAAATGTCTGTCAAACTGATTAGTCCCAGGACCTTAACCCAGAGGAGAGAGGCTGGAGACCTAGAGGTCCCAGACTTTGTGACAACTACCTGGTGGGAATGGTTTAGCTGATTTCAATGGGAATACTTTTTTTTAGAGGCTCAATCTCAGATTCCCCACAAAGAGGTCAGGGAGTGAGCCCACACATCCTGAAGACTTGTTCTGGTTCACAATTGTCGGTGGTAGGTGACATCACAACTCCTCTGGGTAGCCTGACTTTATGTGTAATGAAACTTGGAATATTTCTTGAGGACTCTGAGAAGACGCCTTTAGGGTGGATATACTCCCACCAAAACTACACTTGATTCCTTACCAAGTGAGATTTAAAACCTGTGCACAAAAATTTCAGTTATCATTCCAGTCAAGGACTGTAGGCCCAACAAACCATCTTTTTTTTGGGGGGGTGGGGAAGGGCGTGTATATCTTACTCCTTGTAAAGTACAAACAGATTCTTCATNGTGTGAGTGGCTGGCAGTTCTTGGCTGTGTCTGCCCCTCTACCTGTGTCAGCCACTCCAGGAAGCCAGGCCAGTCAGAGCCTCTGGAAGTTGTGCACTCACCTGACACTTAAGCCAGGCTTTAAATAGGTAAAAAACGGGATGCATAAGCAGAATGAGGCGGGGATATTTAGTGCATTTTCTAAATCCCTAGAGGAGGAGGCATATTAGCAACGATCATTGCTAACGTTCTGTTTTTCAGCAAAACAAATTCAGTCTCAGAAAACTTTATTGAGTGCCTGCTGTATGAGTGAAAAATCAACTAAGGTGCTCGTTTTCTTTTCTCTGAGCCCTAAAGCACGCTTTCTGGCTCTGTCTGCCTGATCCTACCTCATTAAAATTCCAGATGTCGGAAGGAGGCTATGCTCCATTCCATGATTTAAGCCCCGCTTTGTTAGTTCAAAGAGACCTCAGCCGCCCTGATATAGAGTGCCAGGTTCATGCCCTTAGCTGCACTTCATTGAAAAGGATGCCAGGTGGGTCTGTTTTCAGAGTGGAGTGATTTTTCTTAAGACGGGATCCTTTGAAGTAATTGGGCCCCCAAAGTGTGTGTGGATCCTAAGATTTTTTTTTTTTTAACAATAGGGCTTGTAACTTTTATCAGATTCTTAAAAGGAATGAACAAGAACAACAGGGAAGCAAAGCCCCCTCAGTAGGTCCACCAGATGCCTCATAGCTCAGGAGCTGGGTAGGGCCTGTCCTTGTTCAGTTGCTGTTCTGTCGCTGTTGCCTATGCGGCTCCAGTGTACCACTTACTTCTCCCAAAGCTGGAAGCTGACGACCCCCTCCAGCACCCTTAGTCATTTGAAGGCTCCTTCCTGGCTGCACATTCATCGCTAGGCAGGGGGAATGCTGGAAGAAGAAACCACCAGGGGCCTTCAGTTCACCTTCTCTCCTTGCACCAACGCACTCATTCTAGAACGACTTCAAAGGGATGTCCCAACAAACGCACCCCCGCCTTCCCAGGGCGAGGGAGCTCTTGCACTTCGGCCAGCAAGCCGGCAATGAAAAAACTCTCAGCTCAGCTCCTGAGAGCAGAAAGTAGAAGAGGGAAGCAGTGTCCGGAAAGAGGGTGAGACCCCTTCCCGGTGGGGAGGGGGGGGTTGGGCGGGATCTGTGAAACTGGTGATGCCATAATCTCCTTGGAGGAAACATCAAGCTCTGTAAGGGATGTGTCGCCTTTCTGCTGCTAATTCTATCCTCTTTCCTGTGTTTGTGAAACTCCCAAATCCATTGATTTTTCTCTTACCACTGATGTTTGCTAATTCACTAATAATAATTGCGTTCAACTGACAGGAAGGAACTTGTATTTGGTTACTTGATTTTGTTTCAGATGCCAGTCCGGTGGGGAGGTCTTGACATTGATTGATGGGGCATTTTCTTGGTAAAGAGTGGGACTCCTCATTTATCTCTGCTGCTTTCTCTTTTGTTTACTCACTGCCCACCCCCTGAGACCAAGCCCAGCTCCCTGGGTGTTTTAGAGACAACAGAGTGAGGCACTTTTCCTCACCTGCTGTGCTGCTTAAAGCCCCATTCTTCACCTAACCGGAAAGGGCTGTGCTATTTCTATATGACTCAGCNGCCAGCGTGAGCGGCCAGCAGTCGGTGTGAGCTGCCATGAGCCGTCGTAAGCTGCCGTCCAGTGACCGGCGACTGATCTTCCTCACCCGGGAAGAACACAATAATAATACCAACATGGGCCAGTGAAGCACCGTCCTCCACAACTAGACTGAAGAACAAAAGGACAGCAACTTGTCTGTTCCCCTTCCCCAATTCACCAGCGCTGTTCCCCTCCTCTAATTCCCCAATAAAATCTTAAAAAAAACGATATTGCTTTTGGGACTACGTTTAACAAAAGGGAAAGATTCCCATATCATTAGATAGGTTACATTGATTGCTTTTATAGTATGACTGTTCATTTATTTCCTTCATAAAATTTATATCCACTGGAAATTATATACCCTGTTTGTTTATTATCTGTCATCTTCACTAACATAAGATCAGGGAATTGAAGTTTTTTGCTATATCCACAATATTGAACATTGCAGAAATTAAAAAATGTTTGTTGAATGAACAAATGAATAAATGAATTCCACCTCTGTATATTATACATCTCTATTTCTATATGTGTATTTACTATAGAGGGACATCTGGAAAGATATTTCACTCAAAAGTTGGCGGTGGTTGGCTCTGTGTGATGGATGCTGTCTTCTCCAACTCCTTACTCCCCAGCTACATATTCATAAATACAAAAATAATATACGAATACATTCTCAATGTATAAACTTCCAACAATATGGAAAAAAACCTATGTAGATTAAAAGCGGAAGTTCCCTTTCATTCCCTCCATCTCCCACCCCACCAAATCCTGCCCTCCAAAGATATCAATCTTTTGTGTATCTATCTGGACTTGTAAAAACATATACACAATTTTATTTGTGTGTATTCTTTAAACGAAACAGGCATAGTCTATACATATTGTTCTGAAATTTGCTTTTACTATTTAACAATATATATTGAAGTGTTTTTCATATCGGTACATATGGTTCTTTGTTGTTCTTTTTAGCTATTGCACAATAATCTATAACATGCATGTGTTACCTAGTATGGATGTATTTTGGCTTATTTATCACTCCCCCATTGATGGGCATTTAGGTTGGGTCCACTCTTTTGCTATCACAAACTATTAATACAATGCTGCAGTGACATCAATTTGGTTTTCTTTGTAATCATTGTGTGTATTCTTGGGATAAATGTTTTGAAGTGGAATTGCCAGATGAAAGAATTATGCATTGTAAATATTGATTGTTTCTGCCAAACCGTCTTTTCCAAAGGTGACACTAACTTACTTCCCCACTAATATTAGGTGAGAATGCCCTTTTTCTATTTATTCATTCTCTTGTCAACACTGAATCATATTACTAATCTTCTAATGTTTTGCTTGTTTGACAGGGAGGAAAACATATCTTTATATTGCTTTAATTTCCATTTCTCTGATAACTGGCAGGATTGATCACTTTCCCCTATGTTTATTAGGCATTTCTTCTGGGAAAACAGTGTTTTTATTCATTGTTCATCTTCTTGTTGTGTTGCTTATCTTTTCACTAATGATTTGTAAGATTTTTAACAATGTGTTATCTAATTATTGATTTTTTTGTAACATATTTAAGGCCTTCCTTTCCTCAAGATCAGATAAATCGGTCCCTGTGTGTTCTTCAAATGATATTTGTAGTTTTGCAAAACTATAAATATTTAGCATTATAATAAATCTGGTATTTCTTTTTGTTTATGGTCTGAGATAAATATTTAATTTTTAAAATTCTCAAATGAATACCCAGTTGCTCTAACACCAATAACTGAATACATTATCCTTTTCTCCACTTGGAATACCACCTGTGTCAAGTACCAATTAATGGCATGATTTTTACTTGAACTATTATACATATTTTTCTTTTTTAAATTGTTTACAAAAAGCATGCATTATTTTTTTAAATTGGAAAAGGCAGTTATTTCCATGCAAAATTATTACTGATATATTAATTTTAAAATTCAAGTGATAGCATTTCATGTATAATTTAATCTCAATTATGTAAATACATCTATGTATACATAGAAGCAGCAGAAAGAAAATGAGTAAAATTCTAACAACTATATCTTGGTTTCTAGAATTAAGGATAATTTTTATTTTCTTCATAGTGCTCATTTATGTTTTCCAAATTTTAAATGGTAAATATGTATTACCTTTATTACGAAAGAAAAGCTAAGTTAGTTTAGAAATACTTAACAATGCACTGTAAGTATTTCTTGGGCCTCACATCAGGAATGTAGAAAATTTCCTCTGAGAGCAGTTGATAAACAGCCAGTAGAAAAGCAACATGTTGATTTTATAGTTGTCATTTTTATTAGGCTAACGTTTTGTTATTTCTTTTAGGCCTCAAACTTGCTGTCTTTACTTCTCAGGATCATGCACTTGTGCTAATTTTAACTTTGTTGTACCCTTAATTAGACTATCTTCCTTGCACTTTTAAAATGTGTTGGTCCCCCAAGTGTACCTGGAGTAGGGTTTCCTCTACTTTTACATTCAGTGTTTTCTTTCCTAATCCAGATATACAATGAAGCCATACTTTCCCCTAAACTATGTTGCCTTCCTAGCATTTCTAGTTAGGTGTAAGAAATCTTGAAAGAATTATAGCCCAGGAGTCCTAACCTTGGGTTAGGGATAAACATCTCTGTGACTGATCAGAACCTTGCTGGCTCCAACAGCTCCTGGGAAAACAGCAGTTTCACCTTCTGCATATTTGATCTCAGAGAGCTGAACTGCACTGCAAAGGCAAAGCAGAGGCTGACTGTGAGTTTCTGCCCCTTTTGAAGCAGAGGCTCTGGCTGTAGGGGATGATGACCTCCAGTTGCTGTTCCAGCTTCCCAACTTTCTCACGGTGGGGAGGGCCTGCTGATTGGAGGAGGGAGGGAGGGGCAGGGTGACTGTTAGGGAGGTTCTGCCACATACCAGCCACCACACTCATGCTTCATTTTCTGAGGGCGCTCCTGAGACCTGAGACCATGAGGCTGCAGCAGTTCTGTTTGGGATGGTGTGCAAGCAAATCCTTTGAGAAATTGGTTTGAGGTAGCTGCCTCCGACTGCCTCTATCCACTTGCAACCAACCATGAACCTCTTGCATATTTTTTAGGAGGTGTAATCGCCAGTCCCTCTCTTGCTGAATGGGACCCTGTCCCTCTCCTTGGCAGGTTCTTGATGAAGGAAGTGGAGAACTCAGGGTCTCAGTGAAGATCTTGTTAGGGACAGTGTTGGCCAGAGGCACGACTTCAGCAGACAGACGATGCTTGGCATCTTAGTTTGGAAGGTTTGAATTCTTTTCTCTTCTGACTCCATGATGTCCTTTACACTTAATGCTTTTCTCTTGCCAGGGTTTCCTGTCACAGCCTCCAATTTCAACTCTACTTTCAGCACTTAGTCCCAGTTCTTTTCTCCTTTACAAGGATTGAGTCTCTGATTTTCAGGGTTGCCTTCGTGTTGAACCAGATGAGGAGTGGATCTAAAACGTGTACTCAGAATGTTTGGTGTTACAGGGTATGGATGAATCTATCAAGGAAAAGGAGAGAGGAAAGGAAACTCAGCGTCCCTCACAGCATGTATTAAGCCTCAGGCACTGTGCTAAAGTGCTCTACATCACTGCATTTGATTCTTCCAAGTACCCTCTTACATAAAATGTTATCATCTCCATTTTCCACATGATCAAACGGAGATTCGCCCAAGTTAAGGAACTTCCTCCAGGTTGCACAGTTAGTATGTGGTACAGTGAGGATTACACTGAGATCTGTCTGGAGTCAAAGCTCACAGCTTCAGCAGGCAGGCCCTTAGGATGGAGATGGCAAACCCGACGATCCAATGTTTGGACTGTGTTATATTCAAATGTGAAATACTTGGGCCACCACCAAATCACCTTCCTCACCTTCCACCAGTGCCCATGTACATGAGCCAGAGGCTGGTGTGCACATCCAAAGAAGTACAGCCCCTACCCACATCATCCTGGAAGGGAAGGGCCCAGAACCTTGGTGGACTTATTCACTTGTCCTGACCCAGGTTTGGAGAGATCATGTACCTGTTTTTCCTTGTTTTTAATCATGGTCCCAACTCAGAATCTAGATGTGAAGCAAATCAGGGATCAGTTAAAGGAAATATCACACAGTTTCTTTAAGCTTCGTATTCAATACCGGTACTTGGTGAGTAATCTCTTTGCTCATAAAGAGTGATACCATTATGATTTGGTTGCTTTTAAAGCCTCATGAGATGCTTTTGTAGCAGTAGAATAGATCTTACTTTTGAAATTGGGTTGAAGTTTTCTTAAGAAAGAGAACATTACCCCTGGTCTCCAAACATAGCCTTCTCCTTTGCTCTAGGATAGGGGTCGGCAAACTGCGACTCGTGAGCCACATGCGGCTCTTTGGGTACGTACATGTGGTTCTAAAGTAAAATTGAAATGAAAATAAAACTATCATAGTTTCATTTATAAAATTTTTAAAGGATATTATTCACAAAATGGTGATTTCATTTTGTTTTATGGCTCTTGAATAATTTTTAAATTGTTGTGAGGGACAAGATTGTCTCTTCCATCTCAAAAGCTTGCCAACCTCTGCTCTAAGATATATAAAAATAAACACGGTCTGTTTACTTCTCCCTATACATCAGGAAATGCCAGACTTTGAGGTTCTGGGGCAATGGTTTACCCTGACTCTGGGTCCATGCCATGTCAGGATATGATTTGAACTGTTCTACTTACAGCTGTAATGTAGGTTTGCGCTTATCAAACCCATTCCCCCTTTTTGAGTCAATTACTCAGCTAAAGATTGGGATAGAGAATTAATGGGAATTGTGAAAATCGAAGTTCCAAAGGCTAGATTTTCAACTACTGTTTATACTGCATACTTGACCCTTTCTTTAGTCAGGCCCTCCATTCTGTTAAGTTATTCCTTCTGACACTGAACTTGTGCTAAGGCTGTAGGACTACTGTTGGCTTACTAAAAAACAACAGTCCTAGGCATGCTAGACTCCCTCCCTTCCCTCACACTGTTTATTTTGCCTGGAATGTCCTTCCTTCCATGTCTGCATATTCAAAACCCACTTACCCTCCTCAAGGCTCTGTGCAAATACCTTTGCCTTCTTGTGAGCTTTGATGAGTCCTCCAGCTACCAGTCGTAAGATGGCAGGGTGGTAGCAGAAAGCAAGGATTCTGGGACCAGATCACCACAGTTCATTCACATCCCAACTCTGCCACTTGCGAGCCACAGGACTTTGGTAAATTTTCTCACTATGTCCGTGCCTTAGTTTCCCCATCTATAAAATGGGGATAATACTAGTACCTACCTCAAAAGTTATTAGGAGCATTAAATGAGCTATTACATATTAAGTCCTTAAAACAGTTCCTGGCATGTAGTAAGCGCTACATAAGTGTTTGGTAGATAAAATTTTTTGGAGGGAAGAGGCAAATACCATCCAATTCTATGGATTCATGTTAGTATCAAGTCCTGTTGGTGACATAGGCTAACCTTCATCCCACATTCCACAGGCACCCTGTTTGGATTTCAGAGCTTCAAAAACCCTGAATAGAGCTGGCACCTTAATTTCACTGGGAGGCGAGTGCCTCCCGGTAAGGCACTTGCAATTTTCGTCTATTGAATTTGGTTCTATAATAATTTAAAACATCAGTAAGCTCTGTAGTTAAAGAGGTCATGCCTATAGTTTTGGCACATGCAATTACAATGTCCCCCATAATTGGGAGACATTGTGCAGTTACATAGCAGTGTTTGCTTTTCTTTGTTTTGGGTATAATAAACTTAAACTCCCTGGGCGGTGGTGGAATTGGCGAGATTGTGCCTTGAGCCCAGAGTTTGCTGGTAGGCTACCCCCTCCATACCACCCTCAGAACCACACTGTGCGACTCCTAAAGGTCCCAGGGAACAACAGAATGGCATGGTCATCAATGTCCCTCTGCTTTCAGCTAATCAAATAAGCTCTGCCAGTTCTTTTCTTTCCACATCCTCACCCATGAGAGTGAGTCCTGCGTTCTCTTAGAGAATTGGGCTCAATACGAAGTTTTATTTGAAAGGCAAAAAGAAAGCTTAGATTTCAGGGAGGTGTTTCCAAAGAGAAGATTCCAAAAGTGTTAGTGGTTGAACATGATTTCAATTGCATTACAAATTCTGATACAGGCATTGCCTCAGGCTTCAGTAAACAAGTGAAGTGTCCCGGGAATGAGTGTTCAACACAATCTTGAAATCCCTTCATTTTGCAAAGGAGGAAAATGAGTTCCCGAGGAGGAAGGTGCCTTCTAGTTTCCAGAACTCCTTAGTGACAGAGACAGGACTTGCTCTTAGGATTTGTGTCTTGAGACCCTCTGTTTTTGCAGCTAGATCTCACATACTGGAAATTGCAAAGGTTTGATCTTTTAGATTGCATTTAGCCACTCACTTCCTGAGTTGTTATTTTTGGTGGTGTTGTTTTTGCTTCTCTTGGAAAACGTATACGATGCAATTTTTGTAGAAATTTTGGTTCAATCATACAAAAGCTATTTCTTGAGAGATTACTGCACGCCATGTTCATTATGCCAGCGTGCTCAGCACCCTAACTAAAACTGTGATTTGTCTTCATGGAGCTTACAGCAATGGAGAACACAGGCCAGGAAATGGGCAGGGGTAGTAGGAAGGGAGTGATTCAGAAGGCAGTCTCAAGAGGTGGTGTGGGGATGGTCAGGGGATGCATCTTGGAGGAACTGTTGTCTAAGCCAAAACCTGAAGATGAGTAGGAAGGAGCCAGATGGGGGAAAAAAGCAGGGAGGAGGACTCAGAGCGCATGCTTGCTTTCATGCCACGTCATGCTCCTGTGGATGAGTGTGTTACGTCCTTGCTTTGGGATGCCTTCCACACCCTGCTCTCCCCACGCCCTCACCCCTTCTGCCTGCTGAACTTTTTGTTAGTCATCCTTTCACTCTGGGGGCAAGTGTCACCCGCTTCAGATGCTCTCCCTCATTCAGAGCAAGCTAAAGTCCTTCGCTCTGGGTTTCCATAGTGTTTTGTTTATCCTTTATTATAGCAATTATCGTATGCTGCAACAACATGCTTGTCTGGGTTCCCCACTCGAGTTCAAACTCTTAGAAAGGGGGTCTTTTGTTTCATTCATGTACTCATGCTACAGTGCCTGGTACAGGGGAAGTGTGAAATAAATGTTGATATTTGAGTCAGTGATTGGAAGCAGGGTTAGCCTACAGGTCTCCCAATGCTGCCTCAAAAACATCCAAACCACATTTTCTTCTTCAGATTAATTACATTTGAGGCTTCTTATTTCTGAAAGTCAGTATCAGTGAAAATCTTAGGGTTGCCTTCCAGGAGAATGAGAACGCAAAACTAGGCAGGAGGGCAGAGAGTCAACACCAGCAGAGGCCTGTGGCTGCCAGGTGGAGGCCCAGGATTGGGCTCTGGCTGTGCCTCTGCTCACTCGCAAGCTTGCAAAGGATGGAAGCTGCATTCTCCTTCCTCCCACATGCCCATCATGTCCTAAAGCCCACAGTCTCCCCTGTGGAGAAGTCCCATGGTCCCAAGCTATGTCCTGAGGGGATGGACTAACTTATCTTGCATTTCTGGTGATTTATCTTGAGCTAAAGTCTTATCAGAAAGCTGCAGACCAAAATAAGAAATTATTTAAAATGTCTGCAGCCAGATGAACACTTGTAGGTAAAGTGAGAAGAAAAAGATAACTCTCTGTGTTTGGGAGCAAAGAGAATGTACTGGGCCTGACATTGGCTGACACTGTCTTAGGAATGAGGAAGCAATAGGGAGCCTTTTGT
>NW_017731501.1:638526-640118 GCF_001890085.2 Hipposideros armiger | reverse complement strand
GAAGCTGAGGGTCCCTTTCTAGCAATGAGGAGGAGGGGGGAACTGCTAAAATGAGAGTGATTTTTTTCCTAGGGAAGTAAAGTATTCTACCAGTTAGGATGGGACAAAGATAAATTGGGTGTGGCAGTCTGTGAGTTTGTGTAATGGAATGAACACTGAATTTGGGGCTGAAGAGTTGGGTTTTAAATCCCGACTCTGCCACGTACTAACTTCGTTGTCTTAGTTTGTCATCTATCCAATAGAAATAATAATGTATAAAGATGGTATGACTTGCAAATAACTGAAAAACCTAATTCAAAATGGCTTACATATTCAAGGAAATAATTTAGCCCATGGCTACTAAAACGTCCGTAAGTGGCAAAAGATTTAGGCATCGTTTGATCAGGGTTCCAAATGCATTTCTGTCTGAGTCTCTTGTTTCTGCCTTTCTTCATTTGGTTTCCTCTTGGGAGAAAAGTGGCAGTGGCAGTTCCAGGCCTCCCAGCGTGCACATCACATTGACCTCACTCTGGCTAGACTGACTTACATCATATGCTCACTCCTGAACCAGTCACTTGGCCTGGTGGATGCCATGCACTAATTGTCTTAGGTCTGGGTCATACATCCCTCTCTACACCAATCACTGTAGCAGGAGGGATAGACTTGCTGTTAGATTTAGACTGGTCGTTTTGAGCATTCGCTCCAAACAGCCCAACTGCTTCATGACGGTGAAGGAGTAGGCTGGTGAGGTCAACTAAAAGTAGCACCATAGGGGTGGCCAGTTAGCTCAGTTGGTTAGAACACAGTGCTCATAACACCAAGGTTGCTGGTTCGATCCCCATACCCTCCACAACTAGATTGAAACAACTACTTGACTTGGAGCTGATGGGTTCCTGGAAAAAAAAAAAAGTAACACCATACATGAAGGATTAAAAGGAGAATTCAATAATTTAGCACATATGAATGTTCCCAACACTACCCCTAGAACATAGCTGATGCTCAAAAGTTAGTCAAATCTGAATTTGTTGTGAAATGTCCTATATTAGTTTTTTATTGCTGTATAACATTTGTTTAGTAGCTCACAGCTCTACAGGTCAGAAGTCTGGGCATGGTGTGCCTGGTTCCTCTGCTCAGAGTCTCACAAGACCAAAATCAAGGTGTAGGCCAGGCTGCAATCTCATCTGGAGTTTGGGATCCTATTCCAAGCTCATGCCGGTGGTTGACAGAATTCAGTTCCTTGTGGTTATGGGATTGAGGTCTCTGTTTCCTTGTTGGCTGTCAGCAGAGAGCCACTCTCAGCTCCTACAGGCTATTTTCAGGTTCCACTCCATCTTTAAAGCCAGCAATGGAGAAGCTCATTTGCACTGAATTCTTTTTATGTACGGAATTTCTGTCTGTGCCTCCAGATTGAGCTTTAATGGGCTCATGTGATTATGTCAGGCCTACCCAGATAATTTCCATTTTGATGAACTCAAGACAACTGATTACCAGCCTTAGTTACATCTTCACGATCTCTTTGCCATGTAACATGATGTAGTCAATCACACAGGAATGCTATCCCTATTTCCAGGTTCTGCCCACACTAAAGGTATCAGGGAGTGAAAATCTCTAGG
>NW_017731501.1:631991-633816 GCF_001890085.2 Hipposideros armiger | reverse complement strand
GGTTTTTTTTACTCTAAGCTGATATCTTTCTAACAGTGCCTTGGGTTTGATCTCTTACTAATTTGAGTCACTGAAGATGAGAAAGTTTTATTTTCCATCCTAGCCTATTTTATTTTCCTTCTATATTCCCTCTAAATCCAGGTAGCAAACTAGCCAGTTCTTTCTTTAGCAGTAGACACTTTCAGATTTTGCCTGGAAATCTGATTACGCAAATATAAAGTTCATGAGGTACATTTTCTGTCTTCCAACCTACCACAGGCAATGGTTTTACCGATTGTTTTATAACATTTAATATAGGTCATCATTTTTCCAGAGTCCTATAGTTTCCAGGCCTCTGCTTGTTGTCTGGTCCCTAAGCCAATGCCATATATTTTAGGATTTTGTTATTGTAGCACCTCAGTTATACATACCAAATTTTGGTCCAGTTTGCTATTGCTGCATAACAAAACATCCCAAAACTCAATTGTTTAAACAACAATCATTTTTAAGCTCATGATTCTTCAGATCAGCAATTTGAACTGGGCTCAGCTAAGTGCTTCTTCTGATCTCGGCTGGTCTCATTCATTTGCCTGTGGTCCGTTGTGGATTGGCTAGGTGGCTCTGCTTCTGGAAATTATCTGACTGTTGCTGGGGCACCTTGACTCTCCTTCACATATCTTGTTCTATAGGTTTCTTTCACATTCTTCAAGCATGCTAACTGGGCTTACTTTTGTGGTAAGGCCAAAGTTCAAGTGCAAATAAGCCCCATTGTTCAAGAGAGCAAACACAAGGTCTCTTAAGGCCTAGGCTTGAAATGGGCATTCTGCCACCTCTGCTGCATTCTATTGGATAGGGCAAGCCACAAGACTGACCTGTTCAGAGTGAAACTATGAAATTGCAGGGCCAAGGGCAAAGATACAGAGGACCATCAATTGGGGCCATCAATGCAATCAATCAACCCCAAGGAGAGAAAGAATCTGTTTTACTCAAGTCACTGTGCTTTGTTATAGCACCACAGTTTGTAGTCTGATACACTTACTATGTGCCTAGCAGTGTGCCTGTGATCTTGCTCCTGTTTCCAAACTTAAAGAGAAGAAGCACCATTCCAGAGCAAATTGATACCCACCTCTGTCAAGCGGCTCCCTATTCCTTGTGCTTTTCTCCATTCTGGACCTGGCTTTTGGTGGAGAAACGGATCCTAACAAACATGATTCTTATCATGGTGTGCATAAAGAGCAGCCTGCAGCCCCAGGGAAGTGTGGCATTTCAGAGATTCCAGAATAAAAATACAAACAAAAGCCATTGTATTTTCTACTGACAATGCTATTTTTTTTAAAAAAGTAATAATCTGTCTTCACAAGACCTTTACCTGGGCTTTCCACTCAAAGCCAAGTCAGGGTGCTCTAACATATCTTCAACTGAGAAAATTTAAAACACTAAATATTTTTAGAAAAATTTTACTGATGCCCTCTGTTATGGGCTGAATCATCCACCAATTTCATACGCTAAAGTCCTAACCCCTAGTACTTCAGAATGTGATTGTATTTAGAGATAGAGTCTTTAAAGAGGTAATTATGTTAAAATGAGGACATTAGGGTGGGCCCTAATCAAATATGACTGGTGTCCTTAGAAGAAGAGGAGGTTAGGACACAGATATGCGTGGAGGGAAGACCGTGTGAAGACAATAGGGAGAAGATGACTGTCCTCAAGCCAAGGAGAGAGACCCCAGAAGAAATCACCTTGATCTCAGACTTCCAGCTGCCAGAATTGTGAGGAAATCAATTTGTTTATTATGGAGGCCCTAGCAAACTATGACACTCTCTAAGATGTTGATGACTTCGGGTTC
>NW_017731501.1:603012-630362 GCF_001890085.2 Hipposideros armiger | reverse complement strand
GACAGCAACTTGTCTGTTCCCCTTCCCCCAATTCCCCAGTGCTGTTCCCATCCCCCAATTCCCCAATAAAAATCTAAAAAAAAAAAAAGAAATTAAAGACCACCGTATGTATCTTCCAAATAAATGGCTGAATCCACAAGCTCAATAAAAGGTCAGTGATGTGAAGGAATAGGTTATTTTCATAGTTGTGGTTTGGAGGGTTTTGTTTTCATTAGATGAGATTTTGTAGACCATGAGTATGAGGATGATGTTGTGCTGGGCACATCAGGGGAGATAAATCCTGAAGATGCACACACAGCACCAGACCTGCTGTGATAAGTGCTTTTAAAAAGGTAAAACATGCTAAGAGGTTAGGGGATGGAGAAACAATTTTTCGTTTGGAAATATACACAATTCTGTAGAGAGGATGATGTTGAAATAAGACTTGAAGGAAGAGAGAGATGGCTTTTTCATCCGGGCATGCTCTACCCTCAGCTTGGTTATATGTTAAGGCACATGGGTCAGTATTTATTTGACAACATAGATGAGCTGAATTTCAACTATTTCTAAGGAAGTACAGTTTGTATTTTATTACTAATACACTCTAAAAACTTGGCAGAAAAATGCTATGTTAGGGGCAACTGTTGGAAACATCAGCCGTTCTTCAGGTCTTTTGGTTATTTTAAGATCTTCCCTAGGATTAAGTCACATGAACCAAGAGTGGGGCTCCTGGATGATGTCGCATGGCCACTGGCTGAATTGCTTTCATGAGAGCATGAGGTCCCTTGGGTGATGGATGGGACATCCCCTCAAGGGGATGCTTTTGAGGCTGTCCATCAGTGGAGAGTATCCTGACCTGTTTTGTAGGGCTGTAGGCCTCTCTGGTCCAGTTGTTGCTCTTCCCTGCGGGAGTCTTGTCTGGAGAGGCAACCAGCTTTACCTTTCAGGGTCGGTTCCTAGAAAGTTTATACTCAGATTAGTGATTCCCTTGCAACAAGCATACATATCATTATGGCATGGAGTCCTTAAAGTCTTATTCTCTAAGTTCCTCTCTGTGATTTATGCCTTCTTGTTCCAGCTTTTATATCCTTGTGAGCCACTCTCAGTCTTTTCTGGAAGGAGGTGTGGTGGAGCCACACTGTCCTTTCATTTGCTTCAAGCTTGCAGATCTTTGCACAGGAGGTTTCCTTTGCCTGGAAAATTCTTTCCTTCCCCCTTTCCTCTTTTCACTTGCCATTTTTTCCCGTGATGTCCCTGGAACTCTGCCTTCTTTATGTCTGTCTTGATATCACTTCCTCTGAGGGTTAGAGGCCCCACCACGTGCTCCCTTAGCGTACGGTTCTCCCCCATCACGATGCTCTTCACTCTTTGTGGAATGGACTGTTTCCTTGTCCGTATCTCCTGATAGACCATACACTTTTTGTGTATGGTGTTGTCTGTATCTGGCATCTTCAAGGTTGACTCCCCAGCATCTAGCCTTTTGTTTGGCATATATTATACACACAACAAACATTTGTTATATGGATGAAAGACGTTATTTTTATGACCCTCAGTTTTCTGTATGTCAAGAAGACACTACTTATCATGTAGGACTGTTGTGAGTGGTAAAGAGAATAATTTATGTAAAATTCCTAGTACAGAGCCTGCCATATAATAAGGTGTCCTCTCACCTTCAACCCCACTTCCTGTAACTGATTAATTTCTTAGCGCATAATTCACTGTGAGCCAAATCCTTCTTGGGAGCAGTGCACAATTTGTCTCTAGGAAGAAAAGATGCTGATAGAATGATTAGGGAGGGCTTCTTGTAGAGGTCGAGCATTATGGAAGCATTTGAAGAAGTCAGGACTTCAGACAATAGCCTGCCTCAGATGGGAGTGGTGGAAGCAGGGGTGGGGGAGTAAGACACCATTTCTGAGGCCAGTGAGCAGCCTCTGATTCCATCTTTCCAGGTCACTACTCTGATTTTCATGACACAGCCTTGACAAATGCAATGGACTTGGGGATCAGCACTTTCTGGGGCTGTAAGCTGTCTGTGCATATTTTTCATCTTTGTGGTGTCAGAATCTAACATATTTCCCTGCCCCAATGCCTGTTAACTCCATTTTCTAAGCCACTCCACTTCTCCATTGGATTTCCCTTCAGCCAATAGCACAGTATCTGCCCCTAAATACCCTTTTCCCCCTTTGGCTCTCAAAGCAACAGAGCTTTCAGGTAGGACGAAAGCCATAGCTACACATGCATCTCTGAAGCCGCTGCATGGTGGATGAGAGAAATGCTACTCTTATTCGTTTGAGACGTTGGTCCCTTCCACAAATGTGGGTTGAACTACTGAGTAACAGGCACTATGAATACAGATACCCAAGGATGGGTGGCTTGGTCTATTATCTCCAAGCCAGCAAGGGATCTGTAGTTGCTGTTTTAAGAGGTGGCATCAGCCCCATTAATTCCTTCACATTCTGTTACTTCTCTCCCCCCTCCCCCAACAAGACACCCCAAACTCATGATTCATGTTTACATCATTGTGCTCACTATGCCCTTGCAGCTTCAAAACACATCTGTTTCCTGATAATCGCTGTAGAGCCCCTCCTACAGGGAAATCCCAGAACTGCAGCTTGAGGGTCTGAAAAGAGAATGCTGGTCAGGAGTAGATGGGGGCCGGAGATCTCCTTTCCTGTCTGGTGGCTTCCTTCATTTCTAAGGCTTATTCTTTCCTTTCTCCAATAGAAGCCGGAATAAAGGATTAGCTACCCCACCTCTTTCACCGTCTTTGCTTTGCCGCCTCCTTTCGATAAGATGGAGATCTAAATATTTTAATATGGCTGTTTATAATGCTAGTTCAAATCAAAAACATACTATTTCAAAATAGCTCTAACTCAGGACCAGGGACGTAACAAGGCTGTAATAAATACATGTTGTTCACTTGGTTGTAAGTCTTTGATCCTTGGAACCAAAGGCTAAGAGAACTGGAATCTTTGAGTGTTTCTTGTTTTGGGTGGAGTAGAGAGACTCAGCAGCAAACCTTGGAAAAAGGAACCACCTTTTCTATGGCCAGTATAAACCAGAGAGAGCATCAGAAGGCTGTTCTTATAGTCCTAATAGTGTCCAAGGCCTGAGTCCTCCACACTGACAATGGAGAATATGAAGATACCAGAAAAGTATATCGCCAGTTCACTGCCCAAGATCTGCTGAGCAAGCATGGTACCAGCTAGAAAATTCCTACTCCATTTATTAAAACAATGGTTCCTTGGGACACTATAGAATTTTACTAATAACTTGCTGAATATATGTTTACATCCAGTAATAATGGCTAGCAAACTATGAGGCACTTACACTTAATTATACCTCTAGTGGGTAGGTTGGCACAGAAGGAGGCCTTAATTATCCATGTACTATGCCCCTGCTTTACTTATAACAAATAGCTTTAATGTGGGTATTCATGTTACAGTTTAAACATCTTGATAATTAGGAAATGGAAAATAGGTGTAGCCAAGGGATCTGTCAGTTTCCTGAGCTCTATATGTGACCCTTATGCTCTGTACCTCTTGGAGCTGAGACTCTCAGCTGAGGGAGGCAGGACCAGCCTTGGGCCAGAGGATCGCATAGTGTGGACTTCCCAGATATACAATGAGGCTAAGGAGAGAGCTACTCACAGATTTAACATCCATTTATTTAACACATCTTTACTGAGTACCTGCTATGTGCTTAGCACTGGTCTAATCGTGTGGGATGTCAGGAAACAAAACAGCCTCAGATCCTTGCCCCTATGGAGCTTTTATTTGAAGCTGGTTCAGTTATAATCCAAAGAGTTGATGCCGGGCTCATTGATGGTCGCCAGTAGTGGGTTTGCCCTGACCCTGTCTTGTCCAGTGCTTCTTTCAACAACTGAGATAAGGCACATGATTAGTTCTGCAGAGAGCAATAATAACCTACGAGGGCTGAACACCTTCCTTACGTGATCTCTCATTTTCACCGGGATCATGCAAGGCGGGTATTACCATCATTTTCATTTTAGAGCTCAAAAGGCTGTAGGACTTACCTGGATTTCACATCCAAGTTGGCTTCCCTCCCTCTGGAGATGCAAGGCTGAAGATGACGTAATTAATAGTGGGTGGTGGAATGAGGATTCCAAAAGTCTTCATTATCTGAATAAATGAGGTCAAACTAACAGTTTGCATTGGGGGTGTAATATAAAGCAGTAAGGTTGAAGACACAACATTGAATTCCCTTGGCACTACTTTTGATGTACTATCTATTTCTGTGATTACTTCCTGCAGTTTATGAGATTTCTGCTTTTTCCTGGTACTCTGGAGGAAGTTGTCGTTTAAATGCAAGATTAATAAATTTAATAGCCAAGCTAAGGAGTAAGGGGATTTAGTGTTAATGTTACCCAAGGGAAGAAGCAGCCATGGCCATGGTGATTTAGGGGCCGGTCTCTGTTCCAGCAATCTCTCGCTGTGTAATAAACCAACCCAAGCCCAGCGATGTAAAATAACAATCATTTTACTATACTCATGGATCCTGAGAGTCAGGAATTTGGACAAGGCATGTCAGGAATGATTTGTCTCCACTCCACAATATATGGGACCTCGTGTGGTAGGACTAGATGGCTAGGAGTGACTCAGATATCTGGAGGCTGGAATCATCCAGAGGCTTCTTAACTCACATGTCTTATTTCCTAATTTCCTGATGACCTGAAGGCTGGGTTCAGCTGGGGCTGTCTACTAGAGAGTTCCCAAGTGACTTGGGCTTTCTCACAGAACGGCAGCTCACAATAGTTGGATTTCTTACATGGCAGCCTGAAGCTCCAAGGGCAAGTGTTCTTGGTACACAGCACCACTTCACCATGTTCTATTGGTCAAAGCAGTCGCAAGCTTGTCCAGACTCAAGGGGAAAAAACATAGACCTCATGTCGTGATAAAAGATACGTTAATGAATTTTGTGGCCATTTAAAATCACTGTGTCGTCGCCGGGGGCGTGCGGGGTAGCTTTCAGTGGTGAGATGCCCAGGGTAAAGAAAGCACACAGAGCCGACATGAGAAGGAACCAGCGTTTTTCATCAGCAATAGCAACCATTATATAGAGGTTTTGGGGGAGGAGAGCGCACGGAAGTGCGCATGCTCCCTCCCACAAATGAAGTCATGCTTACATAAAGGGCTTATGTAACTGGATCCCGGCATCTGCAGGCTCCGGAGTCAAGGTTTGTATGTCCAGGGTCAGGGTCCAAACATCAGCCTGCACACATCTGGACAGCCTGGGCCCCATGCCCAGGGCCATCGCTCATGCACACCTGAATGTGCCCATGCCCTGTCAGTACACCCCCTGCAGGGTGGTGGTTTGGGACTTGACCCAAAGAGCATGTCCCTGTGCACAAAGGCCACAACAACAATACATGAAGCAACAGAAGACCATGAGGCTGATGGCGACACCTGCCAAAATAAGGCCTGCCCACTGCCATGAAGGGCCAAGGGAGTTCTACCAACGTGAAAGGGAGTCGTCCTGCAGGGCCTGGATCACCGAAACCTCAGTGTCTATCTCTTGCAAGGCCTCCTGTACCTTTTGTTGGTGGTCTGGGATGTAAACACACCAGTCAATGTGCGAGAGAGCACATGTCCCTCCCTGTGCAGCAGTTAACAGGTCCAGGGCCATCCTGTTCTGCAATACCACCTTTCTTATTTAGGTTGTTTCATCAAGGAGCAGGGCTAAAGAGGCTCACGTGACGTTCAGAGTGTTGGCGACGTGTTGGGCAAGGGCTTCTACCTGTAGCTCTACGTTTATCATTTCACCCCCTGGCAATAAGATGGCTAAGGGGTAAAACCACCAGGCAACCCACTTTTCCCAGTGCCAATGATGGTGAACTGGGTCCCAATTGGCCGGCCAATTGGCAGGAGGCAACCATGAATAAAGGGGCACCCCCAAGTGCAGTGGCCCATTTATTGGGCCGGCAAATATGGCCAGTCATGGTGACCACAAACCCAAATAGCATCACCTGGCAAGAAATCACTGGGTGTCGTTCCCACTATACAGCAGCCATCCCACCAGCGTGTAGGGTCCGTTACAACAGAAACATTGAGGCAGAGCTCCTCGGGTAACCAGCCTACCATATGGTTGGGAACCAAGGGGTATTGTTGTTCGACACACAGAGGAGTACGATTAGACAATGTCACATGAATCCCCACCAACCACCCCCAGCCATTGTCCACAGCCTTGCCGAGGAGAGGAGGATTGTTGTGTTGCTTCCACAAGAGGGCTTTGACCAGGGTGGTGGCGAGCGTTCCCCTCTAGACTGTTCTGGTCCCAGTGCTGGAGGCCTGTCCAGTTGGTACCGGTGGCAAGGCCCACTCGCAAGGACAGTCTTTCAGCAGTCTCCACTGACAGCTCTATGCACACCCAGCAGTGTGAGGCATTAATGCACACGGTAAAGGTGTGCGCCCAGGATAGAACGCCGGGCACACCTGGGAGATACAGCAGAGCAGATAAAGAGACCATCATGGATAAGTCATGGCCTTCTGGCAAAATACAGGCTATCTGCTCATCCTGCGATAACACCGTAGCCGGTACGGGGGCAGCTCCTGGTCGGTGGTACCACACCTGTGCTCCATGGGCCCTTGGTAAGGGGTCGGGGGTTAGGTCCACCGAGTACAGGGGTATGGGCCAAAGGCTTAGCATGGGGGCCCCTCGTAAGAGGGAACTGCTTTCCTTGGCTGGTAAAGTCACTTGTACCGTGAAGGGCCAGTGCCCAAGCCAAGGCGTGACCTCCAGGCCCTTCTCTAGACCCTGTTCCCAGGGTTCAAGCAGGGCTACCCAGGGTTCTTGGGTGACCTGAGCTTGCCATGGCCAGGTCCATTCCTGCGTCTGACCAGGGGCCACTGTGGATGGAGCAGGTAGGATTACCATCCCCCCCTGTAGCCTGGGCTGTACCTCTGGGTCCCTGGTCCCCGTGACCTGTAGGAGTTGCAGGAGCCCCTCAGTTACCTTGTCCAAGGGGGCTTTACCAGTCTTCCATGGTTGCTCGTTCAACAGACGAACAGCTGCCGGTACCTGGTTTTCCAGTGTTTCCACCTGGGGGCCAATACCCTTAACTTGTCCTTCAACAACCCCTTAAAGCATTCAACCATACCGGCATCTTGAGGTCAGTAAGGAACGTGTAGTTGCCATTGGACATCATTATCCTTTGCCCAGGTTTGCACCTGTGAACCTGTAAAGTGGGTGTCTCGATCACTGACAATAAGCAAGGACCGGCCATAGGCAGCTGACAAGTGCTCCAAGGCTAGGAGCGTGTGTCATTGGTCTGCCTGGGCCACAGGGTAAGCAAAGCCCAGTCCAGTGGCAGTGTCTACTGCCATCAGTGCATAACGGGTTTCCTGGTCTGCAGGGAGTGGCCCAGTATAGTCCACCTGCCATTCTTGCAAGGGCCGTGCCCCCCGAGGTATGGACCCCATGGAGCTGGGCAGATGCCATCTCTGGGGGCGGTGCTCTGCACACCAAGGGCATTGACGGACAGCTTGCTGGGCCTCGGCACATGTTAGCTGTAAGCCCCAGCAGGTAGCCTCCAGCCCCATAGTCCTGGTACTTACATGGCCTAGCTTTTCGTGAAGCCAGTTGGCCATGGTGGAAGACCCTGAGGGTGCCACAAGCAAGCGTACTCGCACCAAGGCATCAGCCGCATCATTGGCAGGTGCCTGCAATGGCCGATGGCCTGAGACGTGGTACAGGGTAGCACCCGTGCTCTGGCCTCGTCTTCAAATGTCCTCCCAGAGGTCCCTGCCCCATAATGGGCAGCAGCCAATCAGCAACTCTTGGGCTGCCCATCCGGGCAGCCACAGTGTCAGGCCTCAATACACAGCCCACCTGCAAACATGTGCAAACATGTACTGGGCCAGGTTCCTTAGTCAAAACCATCCAGGCCGCCTGTAACTCAGCCCACTGGCTAGAGCGTCCAGTACCTGCATCATATTAAAAGGTGTCAGTGAGGGGTTGAAGGGCTACAGCCGCCCATGTGGGGGGCTGTTCTCGGCAAGACCCGTCTGTGTACCAGGCTTCAGCCGGTACTGGGGGCTTGCCCTCCTCAAAAGGGCTAGGAGTCTCCCCCGTTTCCATGGGATCCTCTGCTTGCTCAGAGCAGAAAGCAATGGGCCCCAAAAGAGCATGTAGCTCCTGGGTTAATGGACTAGTGGAGAACGGAGCCCATTGTTCTAAATAGGCTCCCCACTTCGTTAACGTTGGCGTCTGTGTTACGCTGGTTCGCAGCCTTATGGCTCCAGAGTCAAGGTTTGTATGTCTGGGGTCAGGGTCCGTACATCAGCCTGCACACATCTGGACAGCCCGGCCCCATGCCCAGGGCCGCCACTCCTGCGTGCCTGAACCTTCCCGGGCCCTGTCACACTTCATCCCCAAGAAGCATATTCTCCCTGTGAGTTTTAGCTCAATTCACTCTGCCAGAGTAACTTCCAATTTGTAGAAGAAAAAACTGGGAGGGAGGATGTAACTATTCAACTCCTTGAAAGACTGTCACACGCAGGAGGGAACAGATTTAGCTCACAAAGCTTCAAGCACAGAACTAAGGACCAGTGAGTAAGTGTTAGAGGAAAATTTACTAATATTTAGGAATGTCTGTCAATGGCTGGCCTGGCTAGGAAGATAGTGAATTCTCTGATTTTTTGAAGTATTGATTAAAAACAAATCTGAAATGTTCTAGAAGAGGTTCAGTCACTGTCTGGGAGCTTGGATTAGAAAATTTTATTAGGAAAGCAAGGGCTATAAGTGACTAGAGGTCAGTAACATCATCACAGATACAGGAAATGATGAATAATAGTGGAAGGCTTCAATTCCCTTTTTCCAACTCACCTCCTAAGTCCATGATTTAAGGGATATGGGGAAGGCCTGATGGCACCCCCACCCCCATCCCCCTTTAGTACTCCTTTCCTGTATCAGTGGCTGAAATCCCCTAAGGAGAGATTAATTCTTTTAATTTAAGCCTTTGATCCTTGTTAAAATGTAACATGTACCCTGGGTGAGGTGAGAGCCGAAGCTCTTTGGGGTAATTTATAATTTAACACTAACATGTTTCACATCCTATTCTGTGAGCATAATTGGACAAGAGAAGACAGGGCAGTGAGTGTCTGAGATGGATGAAGGGGAGATACAAGAAAAGAAGGGAAGGGAGTGGGGGAGATGCACAGTCCTGGGAAAGCAGTGGCAGCCCTGATTTCTTCAACTCAATTTACACTGATAAGACATCATAGTTTTTGAACAAACCAGTTGAAGGTGGCTTCCCAATTTACTGTTTCCTGCACTTGGAAAATGCACCAATATTAGCTCAGCTCAGAGACCACAGACTCCTTTTTTCTCCTTAGAGCAGTGGAGGGAGGCTCACCCTTTCTGTGCTCTCATCCCCAGACTCTGCTAGAAGAAGGGTGATTTGAGACCTAACCCACTTCCTGCAAAGTCATGTCAGGCTTTGTGTAAACAAAGTAAAAATCTCAACCATAAATCTCCAAAGCAAGAGAAATCTCAGAGGAGGACAGCCTGGTGTGGGAGGCTGACAGGATCTAAGGGGGGAAAATACTTCAGATTGTACACATTAGACCCGGTTATTTAAAAATGACCTCCTTAGAAGGGAAGAGATAGCAGAAAATCAAACGGAGGCTGTAAAATGTAAGACATAAACAGAGCATTAGAAACATGGAAGAGTAAGTAATCAACCAACTCCTACACTTTCCTCTCATCCCGCAATACCCACACACCCCAAAGCATTTCTGAACAAAGAGGGCAATATTAAATGTTTCAACCTACCGTGGGGGACCTCAACTTCCACTTCTGCATTTTTCCCCCTCACACAGCCCAGGGGGCACCACAGCAAAAACCAGCTGTCAGGAAGGCATTTGATGTCCACCATTAGCATTTTAATGGGATGTAAAGACAATAGTCTGCCTCCCTGGGCATATTTCAATTTTAAGGCTGATTTCTAAGGGCAAAGTGAAACACTGTTCTCCAAGGGAATTCAAGCTGGGAGGAGCAATTAGGCAGATTCTAGGGAAGGGAAGGTGGCCATCATTTCCATTTCCAGGTACCTGGGAGGCCTTGGGGGTCAGGTACTGGTTCAGTCATGGGAGGACACAGGGTTTTGGTTTTGGTGTGGATGCTGCACTCTTGGCGAGCATCTAGTGAGTGGGATCGCAGGCTCTGGCCCAGGTTGAGTTGATATGCCCCGCTATTTCAGTCTTTCTTCCTGAGCTCTATAGATGAGCCAGCTCCCTGGGGTTCCACGTTACAACAGCAACTGGCTTCAGGGAGCTCAGTGCAAGTCTTCCTCCCAGCTACTGGAATGTTAATTGGGTTGTAAATAGACAACAGTTGGGCCAAAGGGGAAATCTTTCAAATGGAGATGTTGCAAGATCATAGTATTCCAGACCTGTGGAGATCTGAGGATGAAAAGTCCCAAGTAATTCCAAGTGCCATTTATTTTCACCAATATACAACATATAAAACCGAGCCCTGACTCTGTTATGCATTGCCAATAAGCTCTACAGGATCACTGACAGACACGTCACCGGTCCCTGAGGCCCCATAAGGCTATTTTCCTGCCATTACACATCTTCCAAGTTATAGATGTCACAGCATTGTTCTAGCAGAAATTGAATATCATCCCATTATTAGAAGATGGAAAGTAAATTCAATATACGAGGTCAAATGCAGATGTTTCTTTTTCTTTTCTTGTCCACCCCGCCGCCCCCCTTTCTTTTCAGTTACTGAACCAGATCTTGGTTGTGACTAGCTTTTAAACTTTCATGAGCACAGTTACAACGGGATGCTCAACAAATCAATTTTAAAGAAAACATTAATAGGATTAGGGGGAAAGAACCAGTGGCACTAAAGATCCATGTAGCATAGATCTTGTCCAAAGAAAGGAAAAGTCTTGGAACTCAATATGAATAAATTTAAATGTGACTCAAGAGAGAGAGAGCACTTTTTATACATGAATTTGAGCTATGTGAACCAGCAGCAATAAACAAGACTTATAATACTATCAATGGCCAATAAACAAGAATGAAAGTCTGAAATAATATCACACACTAGGAACCAACACAGACAGCTAATACCTCACTCAGTCAGATAATAGCTCTTTATTGGTCCACAGGCATAGGAATTCTGCACAGGCATATTCATGTGCACTACCCAGACATCAAGAGAAAAATAAAATTACTTACTCATTCTCGGAGAAAAGACTCAGAATCTCAGGAGACATCAAGAGAAAAGTAAAATTACTTACTCATTCTCGGAGAAAAGACTCAGAATCTCAGGAGACATCAAGAGAAAAGTAAAATTACTTACTCATTCTTGGAGAAAAGACTCAGAACCTCTCACATCTGCATCAGTTAATCATAAAGCATCTTAGCCTGGCAATTTTCCTTTAAGAGTTGTCATAAATGTTTTGCATAAAAAAATAGGGCCACAACTCCAGCCTGAGTTCTGAAGAATGTTTAGTTTGTAATCTCAGTATTGCTGCTGTGCACTCTGGATATAAAGGTCTCTAGAACCATGAATTTTCTCTTTTCTTGTAGTAATTGGAGAAAAGATTGGTCAGTCTGACAGGGACTAGCCATGTTTGGCTTCCTAAGGAGGGAAGCTCTAATGGTGTTTATAGGAAATATACTTGTTGTTGGGAAATTTCCTGGATGCAATGGTAGCCTACAAGGATGCTACCAGGCAAGCTATCCCAAAGATCATGAAACAGAGTGGGTCACACCAAACTTATATGCTTGAAACATATAGTTTATTTAATTCTTTTAACTATACAGCTAGAAGCAAGAGGGGACATATAAGGTAGGGAAACATAGGGTGCAGGTGGGCTGAAGGGACTACACTATCTGATCCTCAGTTACACAGTGTTCAGATATCCTGTCTCTCTCTGCCTCATCAGCCTTCCCCGCTGATAGTGAGGTATGCAGAGGAGAGATGAGGTTTAAGCAAGAGTTTGGCTTCAAGGTGACGAAGCCAACACAGGTCGTTCTATCAGAGACATACAGGGCAAGTCCCCTGAACAACGGTTTGCCAATCGGCCTGATAAGCAGCTGTAGATTTTATCTACATTTCTGAGGCAAAGGGTACCTGATGCCAGCAGGGGTATCACTAAATGGGTGTTCCATTTAAGACCACATAAATACTGAGTATCTCATATTCCTTGTATATTTAGAAGTTCATGAAGGTCTGTTGCTTCTTGGCCCTTCCAGCCTTTTCTATGTTCAGTAATACATGATTTACTAACTTTATCCATGTCTAACCTATCTCATGAGCAACTAACTTACCTATCTATACCTAACACATTTTATAAATTCTGTCTGTGTCTCATGAGCAACTTGCTATTCATTATCTATATCTCATGTATCTTATGAATTTCATCCATTTTACTGTTTTCTTTCTTCTTTTTTTTAAAACTTTATTGGGGAATAGCCATGGTCATTGGTTACACATTGCTTTCATGCTATAGTGGCATAGTTGACTGTTTTAAGGAAGGTGCAGCTCACAGTGGCCCATGAGGGGATTGAATGGCAACCTTGGCGTTATCAGCACAACGTTGTAACCAACTGAGCTAATTGGTCACCCCCATCTTACTGTTTTCTTGCCTTCTCTTAGCAGAATTGAATATTCTCAAATAATACAGCAAATACACATTACAGTGTTCATTGCCTGTATGTTGATTTCTTTAAATTTTAGGAGGTATTCACACCTTCATCCCTTCGTCCATCCACCCATTCATGAAGCAGATGCTTGTTGAGCACCTACTGACTACCAGACCCCAGTCTAGGCTGTGGGAGTATGAAGATGATACAGTTTAGTCTGAAAAGGCTGACAGTTTAGTACTATACAGAGGTATAAAAAGAAATACCAATATGAAGTGTCATGGGTTGTGTAATAAGCTTTTGTGTAGAGAATAGTGGGACAAAAGAACAACATGGTCAAGTCTACAGGGATGTGTGGGTGGGAGAGAGAGTGATATGGCTTCTTAGAGGATGTGGTGCTGGAGCCGAGTCTTGGGAGATGAATCTGTTTCCCAGGCAGAAAGGGAGAGGAAGGGCATTCCAGACAGAGGGAGCAGCATGACCACAGCCACGGAGCCTTGGAGGACATACTCCACTGTCCCCCAGGAAAGGGCAGAAAGGAGGCCAGATGGTGGGATACCTTGAATTCTACGAGAACATGAGAATAATAGTCTGTTCCTTTAAGTGCTCGGTCCCAAACTCTTCATTCTGTAAAGGTAAACTCCCATTTGGTCCCTCTCTGAATTATGTCATTTATTATTTGGGAGGCTTTAACTTCTCAGAACTCCTTCTCCCTCATCTATGGCGTAGAAATAATAACCCCACGTTCAAATGGTTGTCATGGAGATTGGAAATCTTTGGTAGAAGTGCTTAGCCCTCTGCCTGGCACCTAGAAAGCCTCCACTGTATGATAACAATCAGTAATACAATCATCAACATGACAATCCCAACTACTTAAAGGGTCGACTAAGAAATAATGGGGTTTTGACTTATCAGACAACATGATTATTTACAGACTGCCTGGTGACACTGTGAGAAACATTCAAATGGTAGCATTAGTACCCATCAGAACAAAACAAACTTACAATCGTGACCTGGACAGGTAGCCATACATTGAAGCTCCCTGGAGATAACAATGATGATCATGTCCTGCGATTCCGTTAGTCTGTTCAAAACGTAGGAAGAGGCAGTCTGTTTAATTTTATGACATTTGGGACCACAGGGAAATTTGCAACCTTTATTATTTCTAAGTTAACCTCATGTATTATTGGAAATACATATCTCAAAAAGATTATACTGTGGCGCCGTGGAACAATGCCGTGTGGTCTCAGCTGCCCAGCTGGG
Source organism: Hipposideros armiger (assembly GCF_001890085.2). Taxonomy (NCBI): domain Eukaryota; kingdom Metazoa; phylum Chordata; class Mammalia; order Chiroptera; family Hipposideridae; genus Hipposideros; species Hipposideros armiger. The sequence goes on along the minus strand of NW_017731501.1, from coordinate 616,500 downwards.
TCAAGGCTGGGGAGATGGCGGCTTGCCTTTGTTGCAGGCTGACAGAGGGACAATGGGAAATGTCTAGACATGATTTGTACTGCCAGCATCTTCAAAAATGAGCATCGATGGAGGGAGAGATATTACCCTGGGCAGGGCTGGTGGTGCAAGGAAGTGATGATTCAGTTCATCGCTTTGACCCATGTGGCACTTTGCTTAAAATTGTGCTGGGCAATTCCTTCAGCCTCAGGAAGAGAAACAACTCTTGTCAATAAATTATAGCGGATGTGGGGAAATCACTCCCAGGGTGAGGTCTGGGACAGAATGAATCCCGCAAGGTCAGTGCCCACAAAAGCAGTTGCCAAAATTTACATTTTTCCATTTGTCCTCTGGTTAAAGTGAATCTAAGTCCACATAATGCAGCCATAAAGCCCTCTGTCTGCTGGCCATGTGCTTGGGTAAAGGTTGTGGGGGGCAGAACATATGACCCTGACATGCAGACTCTGGCTTCATAATAACTCAGCCACTCTTGGTATCTTTTCTAGATTTCAGAAATCCCCCCAGAAAAATGTCAGTCCCCTCGTTAGAAATTATTAATTTATAGCTAATGCCCAAACTATATTGAGGGCAAAATATTTAAATCTATAGAGAGATATTCTTAATTATAGAAAGTATACATATATATGTGTACATTGTAAATTTTTCAAGAGTACTTAAGTGCAGACAAAATGAAGTGAAAGTCTTTCTCTTTATTTCCTATCCAAATCCAATTCCCCAGAGATAACTGCTAATAATTTGGCTTGTATTCTTTCCAACTTTTACTATACATAAAATGTAGTAACACAGGCTCTGAAATCAGACTGCTTGTGTTTGAGCCTGTTTCTGTCACTTAGTAGCCATGTTACCTTTGACAAGTTTCATAACCTTTCTGTGCCTTGGTTTTGTCATCCATGAAGTGGGGATAATAATAGTACCACCTCATAGATTGGCATGAGGTTAAATAGATTTATATACACACACACAGAATTTATGGCTGATACTTAATAAGCACTCACTAAGTGTTTGAAAACATAGGCCGATATTAAGGATGATTTTGAAAGAAAAAACTCCTTAAAAACTTTGTTTCTAAAGGATGATAAAGTAGAAGAATAGGTTGGTTTGTTGGGCCAGGATGAGTTGGACTCTCAGGTCTCTTGAGTTTCTTCTCCAAAAGTGGTACTTTCTTATTCTTCCCCAGTAAAAATAAGTCATGGTAGTTAGGAGAACAGGCTCTGGGCCAGCTGAGTGGCGTGTTGGTTAAGAGTTGGCTTGGGACACCAGCTCTGAACAGCAGGGCCCCAGTTCGGATCCCACATGAGTGCCAGTGACTCTGCGCCCTCTACAGCTAAGATGGTGAACAACAGCTCGACCTGGAGCTGGGCTGCCATGAGTCGCTGGCGACGACGTAGGCTGCAGTGGGGCTGGCTGGCAGCTGGCATGAGCTTTTGTGATCTGCCAGGAGCCGCCATGAGTGGCCATCCAATGGCTGGTGAGTGACTGCCTCACCTGGGAAAAGCTCAATGATAATACCAGCATGGGCCAGTGAAGCGACGTCCTCCACAACTAGACTGAAGAACAAAAGGACAGCAACTTGCCTGTTCCCCTTCCACAATTCCCCAACACTGTTCCCCTCCTCCAATTCCCCAATAAAATCTTAAAAAAAAAAAAAGATCTCAGGCTCTGGGGTCAGACAAACGAGAACTGAAAACCCAGCCCTTTTACTTAGTAGTATTATGATAATGGCACATTATCTAAATTTTCTGAGCCTCCGTATCTTTGCCTATGTAATAGGAACAATTGTTTTGTTTCAAGGATTATATGAGATAATGCATTTGAATGATTTTTCCTGGCTCAGAGTAAGTTCTCAAAAGTGATGGCTATGGCAACATGAAGTGAAGGGCTCAATGCTCCCTTTTTCTTTTTCTTTTTTCTTTTTTTTAAAGATTTTATTGGGGAATTGGGGGAGAGGAACAGTGTTGGGGAATTGGGGAAGGGGACCAGCCAAGTTGTTGTTCTTCACTCTTTGTTGTGGAGGGTGCCAGTCGCGTTGGCAGCTCGTGACCTCTAAACTCGAGGTGCTGTGTTCAATCTTAGTTGTGGGTGGGCGTAGCCACCATCCCATTCGAAAGTCAAACCTTGTTGTTAAGAGTGCGTGCTCTATCCACTGAGCCATCCAGGCGGCACCTCAGGTCAGGGTGCTGAGTTCAGTCTTAGTTGTGGGTGGGCGCAGTCCACCATGGAACAGGCAATCTTGTTGTTATACCAGCTGAGCCATCCTGCCACCTGTTGGCAGCTCAGTGACAGCTCAGCTCAGACGCAGCATCATTGGCCCATGTGGGAATGAACCGGCAGCCCTGTTGCTCAGAGCTCATGCTCTTAAGCCAACTCTTGGCCAGCTGAGCCACTCGGCCGGCCCAATGCTTCCTTTTTCTTATTTCCCCAATAGAGGTGTGGAAATACAGGGTTGGCACCATTCTCTGAGGACAGGAGACAAAAATTTCAGTTTGGTTGTGTTGGGGGTGGCTGATTCACACACTAATTTTTGGAATGGTTGGAATAGTTTTCCCATTGACAAAACACTTTCAGATACATTCAACTTGATAATACCCTGGAAAGTAGGATACGGAAGATATCATTACCATTGGATTAGCATTGACTTCTAGATAACAAAACCAAAGCATAGAGAGCATAAGGCACTTGGCCAAGGCCACCTACCTCAAGGCACAGCCAGCACTGGCACTCTGTGCTGTGACAGGCCTACCCCTCCAATTCCCTGAGAAGGTCATCAGAAGCCAGCTTGTAGTGTATGGAGTACCGTGGGCTGAATGGACAGATAAAGGCTCTGGGGCCAGGGTCTGGATCAGGGTAGACCCTCAACAAACAGGTTGCCATTATTACCAGAGCATCTTTAGGTATCATCACTTCTACCTTTACCACCATGACTGTATCTCAACCCAAATTTATTTTCCTGAGCCTGGTATGCCTGACAAAGCTAATAATACTGATCAAAAATGATTATGATGGCTGGGACCACAACATTTTTTCCTTACAAAATGATTTATATTCAGGGAAGTGAGGCTCTTCTCCTATATGACTTTCATATATTTTGAGTCGGGAGTGAATTTGCTTGAGAAGCTGGTCAGGACAATTTCATCTATAACTGCATGGAAAGGAAGAGGATAATGGAAATTTTAATAAAAAACGCCAACACAATGAGAATAGGAATCAGTTCTTTTGCAATAGGAAGCAGCTACTTTGCTCAATAGGCAACAAAACCTTTAGTTTGTGTTCATGAAAATTATGATCACTTCTGGCTCCACTGAGATTTAACCAAGGGGGAAAAAAGAATTTAGAAAGTTCAGATGCAGTTCACTCGGAAGTTTGTCTCCAGACTTCAAGAACATTTCAGCTTCTCAAAAGGATACACAAAGAAAGGGGCTGGATTCTTGTACAAAAGAACACACATTCTCCAGATCATAAGGACCTTATAAGACAGTGTGTTGCTGGTTATCTGTGCTTTGAATCCCGTGACAATGAAACAGCAGGATTAACAATAACATACTGGATTCAGCATAATCATCCTCGGGGCCTTTGTCATAAATGGGGCAGCATCACTCTTCCCTCAAGGTCTAATGCATGTGCCGTGTGCATTGTGGGCATTAGTTGTGGGAGGGGGAGGCAGAACTGAGATGTGTGTTCTGTGTGTTTTGGGGGCCAACAGACTAAGCTTGATCAATTGTAATGCTTGAGTCTGTCTCATGAATCAAATACCAGAAGCCCCAAGGAGAGTTGTACAGTTACAAAGCCTTACCATTGGGTGATGGGAGGAGACCATGGTATCTGTCCACCAACCCAGCCTTCCATGGAAAAGAGAATGAAATGAAGTTTTACAGAAGTGTCTCCATTACAGTTCTTCATTTATGTATGGCAGACACTGCCTGTACCCAACCGTCTAGAAAATAACACACAGTGTTCCTTTATTCTCTCACATAGAACATTTCTGCAACCAGACGTGTGGGGTTTCCTCACCAAGAAATTCTGACACTAATGGCCTGGAGTTATTATAGCATCAGATCCCAAAGGCTAAAGCTTCAGTCCCACAAGAATGTCCCCCACTTCAGACACCAATCACCAGTAGTGAGTCCCAGGTTACCCAAAACTTCTGCAATCTTGGCTACAAATGGATGGTTCCCATGACCCCCTCCTGAGTTTCACCGTTTGCTAGAACAGCTCACGATTTATGTTTACTGGTTTATCATATAATAAAAGACATGATAAATGATATAGATAAATAGCCAGATAGAGAGATACATAGGGCCGAGTCTGGAAGAGTCCTGAGTGGAGGTGGAGGGTGCTACTCTCCCACCATGTGGATGGTTTTTTTTGAGGTTCATCAACCTCAAAGCTCTTCACACTGTGTACTTTTGGGATTTTTATGGAGGCTTCATCACAAAAGCATGATTGATTATATTAACTAAGTTTTCAGCCTTTCTTGCCTCTCTGGAAGATGGGTGTAGGGCTGAAAGTTCCAAGCTTCTCATCATGGTTTGGTCTTTCTAGTGAGCAGTCCCCAGCCAGGAGACCACCAAGAGGCACCTCCTTAGAACAAAAGACACTCTTATCACCCACATAATTCCAAGGGATTTAGGAGCCCTGTGTCAGACACCACTATCACTGAAGAAACTGTGGGTTTAAGAGCTCTGTGTCAGGAACTAGGGTCAAAGACCAAATAGTAGCAGGAACTGGAGGCAACCCAATACCCTTCCTCTCACCCTTTATTACTCAGAGAACTGCAATTTTTTTCAGGAGGAGGAGGAGGAACCTAGATAAACTACATTTACAGCCTCCCTTGCTGCTAAGAATGATCAAATAACAAATTGAGGTAGTTAGAAATCTACTGGGGATTTGGGGAAAGCTGTGGTTCTCCTGATTTGGTGCCTCTCCATGGTAGATTGCAAGAATGGCCACAGTTCTTCCTATTGCTATACTTTTGAAATTGACTTTGCAATTCTTCCCATCAAGAAGCAGAAACTAGGGCTGCCCAAGTGGCTCAGTTGGTTAAGAGCTCACTCAAGAGTTTGAGCTCTGAGCAACAGCGGCTCGAGTCCCGGCCTGAGCTGAGCAGCCACTGAGCTGCCAACAAGTGGCAGGATGGCTCAGCTAAAAAGAAAAAAAAGCAGCAGAAACTATTTCTCTACTCCTTGATTCCAGGTTTGGTCTGTGACTTGCTTTGGCCAATATACAATAACAAATAAGATGCAAACCAAAACAAAAATGTGACTGCATGGCGAAGCTTTGCCTTCTCTTGCTGCTCTTGGAAACCTGAAACTGCCAGGGGAAGATGCCAGGGCTAGCCTGCTGAATGATGAGAAACACATGGCCTAGCTACTCCCATACCAGCAGCATGCCAACCACCATATTCATGAATGAGCCATGCTAGATCATTCAACCTGCAGCCAACCCTCCAGGTGACTGTAGATGCATAGATGAGCCATCAGAGATCAGCTGAGCTAGCCTAGACCTGAAGAACCACCCAGCTGACTTAACAGAGTGGTGGTTGTTTGAAGCCATAGATTTGGGGGTTTGTTTGTTACACAGCCAAAGCAAACAGATCTGTATTTCTTTCCCAGGTCATTTTCTTCTTCTTGCCTAAAATGCAGACAGGAGGCTGAAGATGGAGCACCAACCTTTGTAACTATGAGGATGAATGCATTTCAGAAAAATAGAAGGGGCCTAGCAAACTGATATCACTGTAGAACTAATGGCTGCATCATCCTAGGAGTTCCTGCTTCCAGGTTTTATGTTGTCTGAGAAAAATACAACTCTATGTTCTTAAGCCACTTGTATCATCCATTCTTAGTTACAGGCATTAGAGTCTACTTTAGGTGATTTAAGTAGAAAGCAGTTTATTAAAATATATTAGTTAGCTTATAGAATCTCTAGAAATCCAGAGAACCAGTCGAGGATTCTACTTAGCCAAGAAAAGGGCAACCAGACACAGCATAGCCAGGAGAAAAGCCTAAGCGCAGCACAGGACTGTTCTAGTGGACAGGCAAGTGCTGCTGCCTCACACTGCCCTGTACCTATGTTATTAGGGAATGGCCACCAGAACCTCCTCCACGGACCCCCTGGAAGAACAGATGCCTCTGTCTGTACTCTGTCTGTCTGTACTTTCCACTTGCAGCTAGTCACTTGTTCCTCGGATCTCATGCAAGAGCATCTACTGGTAGAACTGTGTATTTGTTCCCTTCCTCTTCACCAGGCTGGCAAGGGAGGGATTCCTGCTCTAAGGTTATGAAGATGGCTGAGCACATGACACCAACACTGGCCAGGTGAGACTGACAGCAGTTTCTTAGTTGCATACACTCACAGTCAGGGGTAGGAGGATGCTGCATTCGATGCAGGGCCCTGGGAGGGGGATTGTGCTTGGGAATGGAGTGAACAAGCAGGGGCTGTGGTGGGAGGCAGGCTTTGTGGTAACAAGTCAGTGGGATGACCCCTGGTTCCCACGGGAGGATGTGATTGGCTTGTTTGAATAATTCCACAGGCTGGCAGGAAACTGAAACCCGAGACTCAAGGATAAGCAGGCACTGGGCCTGGTCTCCATGATAAGCAGGGCTGTTTGGTTAAGGGACCTTATCCACTGAGGCAAAATGGGCAGAGGACTTGAGATTTGGCCACTAAATTTTACCAAATGTCAAGGCAGCATAGTAGTGAATCTAAGTTCAGGTTTATGCCATACCACGGCTCAAGCAAGTGCTTTAGCTGAAAGAGATTTTGGAAATGTAATCCTAGCTTTCTATCTTCCGCTTCTCAGGAAGGCAAGCTAAAGGGGGTTGAAATAGGTGTTAAGTGAGTAATATTCCACCTCTTTTGTTATTTAACATCCATATACATCCTTCATTCCTTAAGTAAACTTTTAGATGACAACAGCAGCAACAGCATGTGCCTTCCTACTGTCCCTTAACTCAACCTTATCCTTATACACATGAAAATGCACTTAGACTGTCCCCAAAAGGAAAAACTCAAAATCTCATTGGTCAGTGCCTCCACCTCTGCATGACGTTTATTGTTTCTTTAGTGCCATCACAATCCTATCTATATACCCAGTAGCTTAGAGACTAAATATATAGTGAGGGGAAGGAAGGGAGGAAATTATAATTACACACTCATACATACTTACACATATATCAGAGGAAGAAAATATAGATAGTTACATAGTCATTTTCTGTAACTATTAATAATAAGGAGCAGTGACAAGAGGGAACAACATGCCTAGTAGAAGTGCCAGCAATGTCAGCCAGATGTGATGGTGCAGAATGGTACTATCTAGGGAGGCTTGGAACAAAGAAAAGAAAAAAGGAGAGCTGAACAGATTGTACGGAAGCCCATGTGAGACCACCCAGGGTTTCTGGGAATACCAGAGGGAGGGTTTTTGCAGAGATCTGGATTCCTGCATTATAAGTAAGACAGCACTTATAGAGGAGGAAAAGGAAAACAGATGTAAAGAAATAGAAAGACTCAGCCATGCCAAAAAGAAAAAACCAAAAAAAAAAAAACCAACCACACAATAAAACCAACCCTAATGTCCAGTTGGGAAGACAATTATTCAATGCATTAAATACCTATAGAAAAAACACATAATAAAAGATTAAGGATGTCCTGGCTCTATAAGAAGTACTTAGACAAGGAAGGAAGGAAGGAAGGAAGGAAGGAAGGAAGGAAGGAAGGAAGGAAGGAAGGAAGGAAGGAAAGAAGGGAGAGAAGGAGGGAGGGAGGGAGGAACTGATCTGGGGTATGCCTATCTGGGAAAAACAACAGATCATCATGATGTCCAATGGCCGGCACAGTGCCTCTGCTGTGTCCTCAGAGGAAACGAGCTACCAAGGCCTAGAGAAGTTAAATGAGTTGCTCTAGGTCACACAGGTAGTGCGTAGTGGGGCAAGTATCCTTCAGCATAGAAACTATGGCACACTAAAATTGAGTAACTTGCAGGAAAGAATCCTTATGCTGGCTTTCCCCTGCACTCTTCACTCTCCTTTTGGTCAAAGAAAAGAGCTACTGTCTATTTTCAATTAAGTCATTTGATTTCCTCGTGCCTCCAGTAGACAGACTTCCCCAGCCAGTCATCTGTTTCTCAGCTGAACATTTCTGGCTAATAATAAGAAAAGAAGTAGTTTCTGTTATAATAGTGTCTTATGTCCTGTGTGATGGAAAAGACGCATAACAGGAAGTCAGGAAACCTAAATTCGTCTCCTGGCTTCATCCGCAGCTACTGGAGGATTTCAAGCAAATCACTTCATCACTGAGGGCCCCTGTTGCTTCATCTGCAAAATGAAGAGCTTGGCTGAGATCAGTGGTTTTCCAGTTGCTCCTTGGAACCCTAAGATTACAAGGTAGTGCCCAAGGAGCACTGCTTTGGGGGAGATAAGGGAGGGAACCAAATGGGTAAGACTTCAGGTCCCGCATTTTCCCATCAGTTTTATTTATTGGGGTTCCTAGGCTAAAAAAAAAAATCATATAGAGAATTGCCTACGCGCTAATAATCTGTGATTCCAAGGCGTCTGTTGATGGCTCTAAAGATAGCTCCATGCCCACATGCCTCAAGTGAGTAAAATTTTGGATGGACTAAAAATAAAGAATGCTGGTTTGATTTCCGGATTTTTTTCAGAATGGCACAGAGAGAGAGAGAGAGAGAGAGAGAGAGAGAGAGAGAGAGAGGGAGAGAGAGGACTAAGAAAAATGTTTTCTGAGTAGGGAATTAGTTTGCCTTCCTGCCAAGATTTATTACATAAGCACATTTTATCCTTAGCAGCACCAACCTCAGTGTGAACACTACTTCACTGTGTGTACATCTTCCTTGAGGACATAAACTGAAAGATTCGTATAAGCTGGGGCCACGCAGTGTCCAGCATGGAAATTAATTGTCAGAACCTTCTAAAAAAAGTCAGTGGGAACGATGAGAGAGTTCAGTGTTCTGTGTTTCCTCCTCTGGAATGTTAGCCATATTAGGAATTTATTTAGCCATATTATAAATACCCTATCACTATGACAACAAAGACATTTACACTACAAATAACATTTATAGAGAATTTCTAGGCAAGTGAATATACCCACCTTTAGTCCAGAACAGCTGTTAAATGGTCTGTCAATAAAGAGCCATAACAAAATAGAGATTCTCAAATTATGTTGCTTGATACTGAAGAAAAATTGTTCCAGATGCTCAGACTTTTAGCTAATGAAATAAAAACAATGATACATGGGACACAAAGTCAAATTTAGGAAACAATATACAGGAATCAAATAATAAAATTTTTGTTTGTTTGTTTACATATGAGCAAATTGGAAGGTACCGTTAGGGCTGTCCTCAAGTGAATGAAGATGTTTTGCAAATTAAATCCTTTCTAATCATTTCATACATTCCTAAAAGAATAAGGAGGAAATGGACTTATATTTCGAAGAAAAGATCTTGATTTGTTAACCGAAGTAAATTGAGATTTTTTTTGTAATAAAACACTGGGGTGGCCAAAATAAGATCACTTTCAGATCTCTTGCCATCTAGCCATCTGTCTTGGACATTTGCCTATTTAAAGGCAAAATGGTTGGAGGAGAGGATTTTTATGACCTCTTCACCTGTTTATGGAGCATGCATACAAATGTGAGCTGGTGGAATTATTATTAGTATATTACATCTGTAAAATGTTTGATGCCTTTAAAATTCTTTTTCCATACATGATTTTATTTGGGCAGTGGAAAAGGTTCAGAGGCAGCATTTCTATCCTGCAGGTGAAAGAACAGAAGCACAGGGCCATAAAGAGGTGAAGAGCCTTAACCATAGCTATGTGGATGTGAGTGGCAAAGTCAGGACCCACCCTGTTCTCTGGGCCATGGATGTGCCCTGGGGCACTGCAGCATGAGGAAGTCTAGTCAACATGGGGCAGCTTTGGAGGGAATGCTGGACTTGAAAAATGCACAAAATAGGTGAAGGATGGGCATCATTTGGTGCAGAATGGCTGGCTATCAAGAGCTCTCTATGATGTGGATGGTTGTTACCTCAGAGAATTCACAATCTTTGGGAGCTGGCCTTCACCCATCAGGTCCACAGGCTCACCAAGGCTCCCTCTCAATAACGCCAATCTCTTGGGTGGACACCAAAGCCACACCAGCAATTTATTTATTTATAACAAAAATGATCCCTTCCCCCAACTCATGTCCATTCATGGCTGATGATTTTTTGTGAGAGGGTGGAAGTTGGGGACAAATTACTGGGGCCACTAGGCTAGAAAGGGGACCTGGGCCTGACCACTTTGCCAACTGGTATAAAACCGCTGTGAAGGATTTTAGCTGTCTGCCCTTGCTGGAGCTCTCAAATCGGTTTTCTTCACTGAGGCTCAAACCAATTCTCAGCAGTCCTGTATACATGCTCATAGCCCATTTCTAGAATCAAGGTGTCTGGTCATTGAAGTATTTACAAAAGGGTTATTTGGCGACTATAGAATCAGATTGAGCTTGGATAATTTTTTTCACAGAAAACCCTATGAAATATATCTACATCCCAACTCTGTATCTCTGGTAATTGGCCCTACAAGCATCCCTCAGATACCATATCCCTCTTCCCTGGTAGGGCTGAATGTGCCAGACAATTCCACCCTTTGGATTTTATATTTGAATGCTGATCATACCAGCCCATTCTTTCTTTAAGTGTATTAACATCATTCTGATTCCTGTTCAGTCCCGGATATTTAGCAATCTTACTGGTGTCACTCTCAGTTTTAAAGGGCCCATAAGTGAAGCCTTGGTGTCCCCAGTAGAAGAGAAAGGGTCCAATTGACCAGATCAAATCTTGGAGATAGCAACAATAATAATTTGACACTATATTCCTCAACATCTGATCTTCTTCTTGGTATGTTAATTTTCCTTTAAACAAAGCAAGACCTATGTTGCAGGACCTATGTTGCCAGAGAGTTGCCCTCCTACCTCACTTCCACCTTCCTCACCACCAGCAAATTTCTAGCAATGGCTTAAAGGCCCATAGGAGTGGCTGCTTTAGGACACAGTTATATTTTCTTTTCTTTCCCACTCATGGCTCACTTGGTCTGACCTTAACATGGCTACTTTGGGCCTCCCTATCTATCCCATCTGCAGGAGGGGGTCTTAAACATGACCATCTCAAAAATCTCTGCCCACTCTAGATTCTCAGAAGGATTCCCCCAGGAAAAAGAATCCAAAAATTAAGGAAAGTAGCATTGGCTTTTGTTTCTGTTCTTTCTCTTTATTCTATAGCTGCCAAGTCATTTTCTAGGTATTTGACACTGAGTGAACAGGTTTCCCCGTGGGTTTAATTTCAGTTGCTCTCTGTGTATTTTTTATTGTGGGATCAGTCTCTGTAACTGTCCCGCAGGCACAAGTGTCCTTTTAATTCTCAGAAGCTTGGCAACCCACGTAGAGTACTGTAATTAAAAATGTGCATTTTCAGAAAAATTTGAAGTCACATCCTCATACAGTAGAAGAAAGGATCTCTGTTAAACTCTCCACAGACATGAGAATGAACCTCATTGTTAGAAAAAGATTTTCTACGCTATTAATCCTGGTTCAGGACTTCAGAATCCACTCCGGTCACTGGAGCCCCATGGGTCCTAAATACTGACCTCCACCTACCGTCTGTTAGATCCATCATGCAAGGACTAAGTAAACCTCCTGAAGACCTACTATGTGTCTGTCCCAAGTCACTGAGGACCCAAAGGCAGTTTATTGCAGGCATTCAGGGCTCAGGCTCTGAGTGAGTCAGATGTGCTTTGGGTCCAGGTTCTAGAGTATACAAACTCCATGATCTCTTTGAGCTTTAGTGTCCTCATCTACAAAACAGATGGCACCTGCCACATGGGGTTTTTGTGAAGTGTCAATGACATAATGCATGCAAAGCACCAACACAAATCTGGCTTCTAGTAAGCCCTTCATCAACGATAGCTACTATAATGATCAAAAAAGGGAAAACGACAGATTCATTCATTCAGCAGACATTAACCAAGAGTCTTTTATGTCCCTGGCCCTGTGCTAGGACACTGGGTACACATTGGCAAACAGAGCAGGCATAATAGCTGCTGTCATGGAACTTGCAATCTGCTGGGGGTTACAGTCTATATAAAACAAACAAACCTATAAATATACAAAGACAGGTTGTAATAGGTGCTATGAAGCAAATGAACTGGTGCCTTTAACTGCATGGGAAGAAAATGTGGGCAGAACCATGTGAGCTTTCAAGAGAAGAAAGGGGATTCATAGCCTAGGAGCTACTCTTGTGGGCTCGGGGTCAGGGTGGTCTTCAGAGGACAGACTAGCCCAAGAGAAGGAAACACATTTATCAGAAGAAACTTGCTTTTTGTTCCATTATTGACTCAGAGCATTTTAAAGTTTGAGCATTTATCACATATCATCTAGCTCAAATCTTCTATTTTATAGACAGGTTAACTAAGGCATGGAGAAGTAAGTTGCACTCATCATATAACTAGTTAAATTTTGCATTCCGGTCACCTCTCTTGTCACACCCTGATCCCAACCCTGATGAGAAGACTTTCCAAAGCTAGAATAGACTTAAGGCACTCTGTCTAGACTACGGTTTCTTTAATTTCTGTTTTTAATTCCTGGAAGGGACCACATGATTATGTATAAGAAATTCTGCTGCCAAGGGAAAAAATTCACAGGGAAGAGGGAACTACTTTATATCAGGTGCAGCAGGTTTCAGGGGCTGGTAATTAGTGCCTTTGTGAAAAATAGCAATTTTAACACTGACATGAGTAATCACACCTTTTCTTTCCATAGCAGTTTAGCATTTCCTGCTATAATAATTCAGGCCTAATACCTCATTCAAGGAAGCCGAAGTGTCAGCACGCTATTAGTTTTGTCTGTATTGACCCATTTGTTTCTTCATAAACTCCGTCTGAATCTGCCACCATGCTGGCATACATCAATGATTCATGATGGACACAGCTGAGACTCTAAAAGGGCCTTTCCACGGAGCTGCACACAAAGGATGATTCCTCAACTGGGTGAGAAATCAATGACCCAGCAAGTCGGGTGTCAGTCTCTTGAGCTGTGACGTCTCCTGCTCTTAGATTTTCAAGGCCATTGTCTACGGAAAGGCAGGAAGAAAGGAAAAGTTCCTGGGGCAACGGTCAGGTCTCTTGGGTCTTAATCCCAGTTCTGTTGTTTAATTTTCCTAAATTTCTTTCCTTCTCTGAGGTTTTATTTCCTCGTCTGTTTGAAGAAAAGACTGGCTGAGAGCTAGATCAATCAAGACAGTTTCAGCTTGAAGATGCTATGGTGCTACTTGGTGTGACTCGCAGGGTTTTAAGTTATTCTTGAGCGTTCCTTGAACTCTTTCTTGTCTGTCTCTGAAAGACTTTGACAATAGCAGTGGCTATCTACGTTCATGTCTGCATTACCATTTACTTTTTTAAAGATTTTTTTTTA
>NW_017731501.1:557966-602605 GCF_001890085.2 Hipposideros armiger | reverse complement strand
CCTTTTTTTTTTTTTTTTAAGGAGGGCACAGACCACAGTAGCCCATACGGGGATTGAATCCACAACCTTGGTGTTATTATCACCACCCTCTAACCAACTGAGCTAACCACCCGCCGCTCCTGCATTACCACTCTGATTTGCCAAGGTGGTTAAGAACAGTGGAAAGAAAAGGCCTACTTCACTTTCATCTCTTGAACTGTACTCTGAGCCTTTCCCTCAGGGCTTCTTTAGAATCCTCATGCCAGCCTCCCCTCTGCCACGCTGCCAACTCATGCTTCCCTAAGGCAGGCTTCTTAACCAGCTCACCAGCACCATCTCCTTCACACTAAGGTTCTTTTCTCTTTTTTCTTATTGACATACATTATTATATTGGTTTCAGGTGTACGACAGAATGATTTGACATTTGTATATATTGTGAAATGATCACCACAATAAGTCTAGTTACCATGTCACCAAACAGGGTTAATACAATATTCTTGACTATAATCCCCATGCTATATCTTATATCCCTATGACTTATTTATTTTCTAACTAGAAGTTTGTACCTTTTGACCCTCTTCACCAATTTAGGCCTCCCCTCATTTCCACTAAGGTTGCTGATTTATAACTGCAGTGTAGCATACGGCACACCCAGACAAGAAACACATCTTGCAAACTGCACTGAGGGCTGCATCTCAGGTCTGCCCCTCCTGGATACCAGAGCCAGGATGACAACTGGAATTGAATTCTTCCCAGGTTAAAGAGCATCAAATTATACCTGGAAGAGCTTTTTAACTAAAAGTTTTGTTTTTTTCTTTTTAATATGCATATATTTAACACACATATACACATATGTATATTTTGCATGTATTTTATGATAGTCAAACAAGACTAATACCATATTGTTTAGATTCTAGAGTGCAGTTGGTTCACTCATGTCTGAGTGTCTAAATGTCATTAAGATTCTGAACTTTTACTCTGAAGAATAAATTCAGAGTAAATCCTGACACTTTTCTCTGAACATGATTTTTCTAACTATTTTTAGAAAACAACAAAGTAAGATACGATAGTGTAGCAAATAGATTCTCATCTACAAACACCAATTTATAGTGACTTCCTGTGGCTATGCTGAAAAGGATCACGAGACAGTGACTTGGCAGGAAGAAGTGCCTAATGGATGAGCAACGTCTACTCTGAGTATGGAGGGGGCTGGGCATCACGTGTGCCACTTACTCGCCATCTCTGGATGACATCTTTCCAGACATTGCTCACCTCGTCCTCCTGCATGAAACCAGAGGGCAAGGCATGATGCTCAATGAACAGGAGTGTTGCCCATGATGGAGGAATGTTACACAAAGCATAATCATTTCTGTGATAAATATCAAATGAGAGAATAAGTTATTATGGCTTTAATTCTGGGGCCTTGCTTCCACATCAACATACTGGTGAATGCAGTTGACACTGAAGTCATTTTAATGAGGGGTAAAAAGATCTAGCTGGGACTTCCTAATGATGACAAGAAAGTTCAAACGGAAGGAAATTGAGATCCCATACAGTTTGCTACACAGTTATGATGCAATTAATCGTGTATATGGCAAGTGATAGGCAGCCCCTTGTGAGATCCTAACACTAACCGCCATTTACTCCTTACTAAGAAAGTGGCAAATTCTTAGCCAGACAAGACTGCAGTAAATCTCTCTAGCTAATTCTGTATGTGTCCTATTTAGATTTTTATCTTGGTTGACCAGCCCACTCCCTCTGCCGCCCAGTACTTTTCTCCATGTCTTTTTATGCTAGAATGGGCTCTTCCTTTCATAAGGGCCAGGCGCATACCAAAAGCTGAGAACCGTTTCTCCATCTGCTCTTGCTTTGGACTTTAGCAGGGAGCGAGCCATCACATCACTGTGCTTGGCTTTCTGTCTCTGCTCTGATCACTGTGACTTGGCTTATCCTGTGGCTCTGGGAGGGGTTTCACTGGGTGAGAGAGAACATATTTTAAGTTAAACAGGAACCGAAAAAGACTAAACTTGACATTTCAGTGCTATTTTCTGAGGGTCAACATCAAATGCTCCACTTTCTCTGGTACAGCAGTGATGCATTCAACTGTTCAACTGCAGGGAGAATGAAAATCCTCACAGTTCTCGCGGTCTCAATTTTAAGAGAAAGTGGGCTGGAAGCAGAGGTGACAGGTTGCTCTACCTGGGGAGGATGATCCCAGTTTTGACCTGTCTTTACGTTGGACTTGTTTCAGGAGGCAAAGGATAGATACATGTTCATGGGGAAAGGCAAGAAAGAACAGAAGTGTATTTCAGCAAGGCTTTTGGAAAACTGAATGCTCCCTGAATATTCAATACATTTCTAGCAACTAGGAAGCATTGTGCCCACTCAGAGTTTGCTCTCATTGAAGTTAGTGAGGCAGCACTGTATTGACTCTGTACCGCACATCTCTGGTAGTGGCACCACCCACTAATGTAATTCCTCACAGTTACCCTCCTTTTGTTTTCCTGTCTCATGATGCTTTATCTGGAATGCATCCTCTTTTGCACCTCACCACATCACCCAGTGGTGTCACACAAAAGCAACGGCCAAAATATCTTCTTTGGAAATGTTTAGGGAGCGATGCTGTCTGGACCCAAAGGCTAGTGTTTTCTAGCTTCAGCCCTTCCTAAGAATTTCTGTTGTTATTTTCTGCCTATTCTCCTCCTTGTCATTGTCTCCTGCTTTGGTTTATTTAGTATCTGTTCCCTTTTACTTTGGATTAGCCAGTCCACTCCCTGCTGTACACTAAATTAATTAGTCATGAAATGATGATAACATCATCTGTTAACTCCATTAGTGGCCACTGTGCACTGAGTACATTGGGGGTTAAACTGTATAAGACATGGCCCTCCCTTCCACCCTCACCCCTTCCATGAACCGTGTAGCTATGAAATAATAGAGAACGATGCTCTTCAGAATATTTGCAAGTGCTCGGCCCAGTGGCGGCACATTTTAGATGCTGTACGACACAGATTTGTTAGACAAGTGGATAAGTGCTTGCTTGTGTTAAGCATGTAGGAGCTATGGCAGTTCAGATAAAGTGTGATGATGTAGGCTGGAGAAGTCAAGGAAGGTGCTGGAAGGTGTGTTAAGATCTACCTGGGCAGTCTGAAGAGGGTCAGAAAGGGCAGGCTAAATCAGTTCTCTGGATAAAAGCTGCTTCTTTGAGTTAGCTATTATGGCGATGACTCCTGCTGTCATTATGGCTAAATTTACTCTAAATAGAAATCTATAACTATCTCAATGAGCACTAAAGACTGGCTTAGTCATCCCGGCCACCAAATGTCGTCACATACGTTAAGTGCACCTATGTGTCCAAAAACAGCCCAGCCACTTGGTTAAGTGCACAGCCTCTGTTTAGCTCTCATCATTGGGTTTTTGGATTTGAAAACAGATGCACAAAGGAAGCAATCTGACCTTAGAATGAAAGGAAAATTGACTCTCTACATCTCTCTAAATTGGATTTTTTGCTATCACACATCATAGAGACTTTTAGATGTGAAATGACAATTCATTTGACAAATAGCATATTATTAAGACAACAGGCATAAAGTAATGAAAAGAGGGAGGCAAAATTAATAACTAATTACCATGACTT
Organism: Hipposideros armiger; assembly: GCF_001890085.2. Classification (NCBI taxonomy): domain Eukaryota; kingdom Metazoa; phylum Chordata; class Mammalia; order Chiroptera; family Hipposideridae; genus Hipposideros; species Hipposideros armiger. Next base: position 598,989 of record NW_017731501.1, on the reverse strand, counting down.
ATCTAATTATAATCGTGCTAAATGCACAAAGAACAGGACAGAGTACTAAGGAGCATAGACTGGGGGATCTGACCTGGGGCAGAGAAGGAGTTTTCCTTAAGTACTTCATTATTTAGAGGAACAAGAAAGAGCCAGGCAAACAGTTGGGAGGGGATGATCTGGGATTCAAATGGGAAAAGATGCTTTCTTCCCGTGCTTTCAAGTGCATATTTTACCAAGTTAACATCAACTGCTCCCCGCAATAAACTCCTTTGGCTGGTTTTGACCCTACAGAAGTTGGTTAAGCAGATCATACTGTGACCACAGCAGCTACTGCTCCTGACATGAGAGGCAAAACATCAGCTTTTGCGATTCTTTTACTCTGAGTATCAGGGTATGGGAGTTAGAATTAGAGTGCCCGAGCTGATGCTTCTGCTTTGACTCTCAGAGTTATGCTGAGTAGAGCACACACAGACACACACACAGTACTGGGCAGTGGGTATTTAAATCTTCTCTACAGTTATTTTTTAAACATTTGCATGCTCAAGGTTCTGAGTATGGCTGAGTATTCCTTGCACTGAGCTATCATCTCACAGCAACCTCACTTCTTGCCTCTTCAGTACCCCCTAAGCTCCTAGTTACCCCTGTTCTCTCCTTCCAAGCAATTTCATGCCAAGTTTCCTCCCTCTACCCCAGAGCTCTGACTTTTTTCACATTGACATGTAACTGACATACAATATTCTATTAGTTTCATACACAGACATTGAGATCATTAATGCTTATGCTTCATTCTATAATATGTGATGAAGCTAGTGGAGCCAACATTGATGGCATTTCTATTTCGCCAAAGCTAGAGACCTGACCGTGAACAGAGAAGCTTTGATAGTAGCAATTGTGAACATGAACTTGAACTTCAGAATTGAGAGAAACCAAGAAGTCTAAAGTGGCTTGGTGAGAACAAAGAAAAGAGGACTGTTTTCTTAACTGGCTTCAACCAGGCTTTACAGGCCCTATTATGAGGGTGTTGGGGCTGTCGCTGACGTGGCCTGGAACTGAGCAGGGGGTAGGTGGGTGGGAGTCATGGCACCCATTGCAGCCTTCCAATCAATATTCATGGCTACAAAAGTAGTATGACCACATGATTCTCCCTCATTTAGGAGTAAAATGCCCATAAAAAAGTAAGTTGTGAAAGTAAAACTAGTAAATACAGAGTGGCCATCTGGGCTGGGAGCATGCCTAGGTGGCATTTTTTTCTCCTAGAAAGGATCACGTGGAACTGCTTTACGCTGATATGCTACCGAGTCTATCACATTATCCAGGATGAACTAGAGAAGAGTTTCACAGATGTCATGTATAGAAGACAGAGATCAGCCCTAGAAATAAGACTGGAATTTGCCTTCTAAGATTTTACGCAAAATGTTAATATTTTTTAGGCTTCTAATCTTCTCTTTGTAAATGGGAACACTGATTTCTGAATCCTGAAAAGAAAGCTGAAGTGCTTTGTGACCCAGAAGACAAGGCTTCAAGGCTTCATTCTTATAGCCACACATTCAAGAAGTTGTTGGTTGACAAAGAGAGGGGGACTGGACAAGGGCAGAGCTGGTTGATTTGAATATTTCAGTCTAGCTGAAAGTGAAATAAATTTCACTGTGGTAGGCAGAATAATGCCCCCTCCTGCCCCAAACCATGCCCATATTGTAATACTGGCAATAATGAGGCAGCATCCTTAGGAAGTAACAAGTCCAACGAGGAGGATGTCTCATAGAAGGATATTTTCCAGGAAAAAATGAAACTGATAGTGTATATGTTTGGATGTATTGAAACGAGATTTATACTTCCAGAAGAGTTTGGAGATACATTTGTGATAGGTACATAGGAAACTGGGCACAAATAGAATAATATGAACAATTGTTAACTCTAGGAACAAAACAGTTGAACAAGAAAACAAAAGTAATCATAATATATTAACTGGCTCAGCTGTGAGGGTTCATATAGTAATAATGCAATCCCTGGATATTGGTACAGCCATTATTCATTAAATCTTTTGGGGATAATGGGAGCATGTGCATGTGTGTGCCTACATGCATGCGTATGGATGTCAGAGCCAGGACACTAATGCAGACGTACAGGAAGTGAAATTCTCCATTCCCATAGTATGAAGCCGGTAGATACTATCTAAGGCTGAAAACTCAAGAATAGACATGTAAGCATGCTATAACATATAGAGATATGGAAGTAGATACCAGAAGGGAAGACTTGAAGTGGTGGTCTCTAGAGAATGGATGCTCGTAGGATAGGAAGGGCTGGAAAAGCACCTCTTTAAACTCTGAATGTGTATTCCTTAGGTAGAAAGAAATAGCCTAAAATAGAATGAAACAAAACCCAGTGGTACCTCATTCAAGGCCCTTCACAATAGTCCCACAGGATAACTCATCTCATTTCAGGTTATACCAAACTTTTGCTATTGCCCACATTGTAAGCACTTTCCCCAACAACATGTTCTTCAAGCATACATGATGTGCCGTATGCACATACTATTCCCTCTGCCCAGTGTTGCCATTTCTCCTCTTTCTACTTGGCCAGCTTCAGTTGTTCTCTCAGGCTTGGTCCCATACCACCTCCTCCAAGAAGCCTTCTCTAGTTCTTTCAGGGCAGACCTAGCTACTCCCCCTCTGTCTTCACAGCATTTCTGTTATTGTACTGCAACCTATAGCTGGTGTGTCTTTGAGCTTGCGAGGGGTCATGTCGAGTTCACTCCCTTATCTCCACAGTCCAACACAGTGCCTGGTACATAGAAAGTGCCTCAATAAACATTTGCTGAATGCACAGGGAACTCTTTCTTTGATGCTGATCAAAAAGTGAAAAAAGGTAAAAGTCTTTCTGAGTGCTTTATCCGATGGCAAAGTAACCCCAAGCCAATTGGTAGAGCCAGTGGGGATGGGGGCTCCTGAGTGGACAGGGGCCAGGGTGGCACCAAGCAGCTGCAGCTGGCCCCAAAGGGGAGGAGTCCAGACCACAGCCTTCCCACAATGCCCCAGTCAGCAGGGGCAAGGACAAGAGAAGGCCCTGGAGTTTGTATCACAGTGCGTTGGGGACACCTGCCTTATCCCCGTCACCATTACACAGTGACAGGCTTGTCACTGCTCCATCCTTTGGGATTGAGAAAGTCTGCATTATGGACATCTACAGCTGACTCTGCACACACCCCAGGCTTTTTCATTTGGTTCTCCACCTATAAGCGCAATCTCCTAGGAGCTCCCCGCTTCACTCCAGACAGTTTGTGTTACCCACGTCCCTTTCTGTGCCCACAGCACCTTAAGGTATCTCCAGCTGTGTGCTCTCCACACTGCCCCATATGGGTTTTACTCCACCATTAACTAGGCTGTGGGCTCCTTGGGACAGAAGGACATCTCATCCTAAGTCTCTGCACCTGTCACACACAATAGATGGTGGGTATAAGAACGGTGAACTGTTTGTAAATTCCTCTTTTCTATGTTACACCTGAGATGTGGGGTGGGGTGCAACACAGCACAAGCCAGGGGTGCAGGAGATCTTATTCTGTCACCCCTGGGCTCCATGTTTCATCTGTCCATGGACAGGAGTCCTTAGGGTTTGAGCAGCCACTGATGGCAAGGAAGAGGGGACAGGAGAGAATGTCACCTTCTTTCAGTCCAGGGGACAGGAATAAATATAAATCCTAGATGGCTGGAGTGTTGCCCTGCCTAGGGAGAGAGCTGAGAGAGCTACACTTCCTTTTGAGGTGAATTCCTGCTGTGGAATCCTGGCCTGCTAAGGTACTTATCTTGTAGGACCATACGCTTCATCCAAAAGCTTACTTCTGCCTGAGCATTTTGAGGGTTATGTTTCTCAAGTATCTCAGGGGACAGAGCTGCCAGAGAGAACTTGGGGGTTTCCCCAGCTACAGACCCTGGTGGCAGGGGTTTATTGACCCCCCCACCATCACTTCTGTCAGAGAGTCGGCAGAGGTGCTTAAGGCATGGAGACAGCATGCAGTGCTGGGCAGGGGACTGAGAAGAGGGGAATGAGAAGGCAGCTCAGAATTCAGCTTCAGCTCAACCGTCACCAAGAAAAGAAGCCTTTTCTCTCTGCCCTTGCCTCCGTTAGTCCAGTGGAGATTAACAAGGTTCGATATGACTCATTGTGTGAGTCAGACAGGGGAAGAAAAACAAGCACGTCAAAGCCTAACTTTCAGATGTGTAAAGATTTAGCAGTCTGCTCTGTGGCCAAAATTGTTGATTTGAAAAGCTGGAGAGAAACCTATGAAGTTCTCTCTCCTTCCATTGTCTAAAGGTTGTGTCTTCTGAGGACCGGCTGAGTAAAAGGCCAGGCTGGGGGAAAAGAGCTCAGAGAATCCCCAGCTGCTCAAGACAGGCAGTGTCAGAGAAGAAGATGACCCACCAAGGCCTAGAACTAAGGTGTGAAGTCTGTGTGCTGTTTCTCTGGGGTGTCCCCCACATCCCCCTTTTCCTTCAGGCAATAATTGTCCCTATCCATTTCCAGGTATAACTTGTATTCTTGATTCCTACCTCCCTCATTTTGTGGTTCTCAAACTTGGCTCACACTGTAATCATCCGGGGAGATAAAGGCATATTGATTTAGATGTTTATACGCTCTGCAGGTGATTCTAATGTGCAACAAAGTTTGGGCAACCTGTCCCTAATCGAATGCATCAACTCTGTATAGGAATTTACATTTTAGTCTTTCATTCATAATAGTCTTATGACAGACATGTTCAGTCCTGGATGAAAGAATTTCATGCTTTGGGGAGATATTTCCATGGGCTGTGAGGCCTTCTTCTACACTCTAAGGTCATAATGCATCAGATATCACTGCTAATGATAAACTATAGTCGATTTAGGATATTTTAAGTCTGGAAGCAGAGTAAAGGGCACAAGGCAGCCTACTCTCTTTCTAGCTTTCTTCCCTTAATGCTCAATTCTCCCCTCCCCTTCTCCCTGAAGTCTTTCAAATGCTGGGGACCCAGAGCCAATTCTCATCAGCCCTTCTTCCCTTCCCTCCCTCAGTGTCCTGTTACTTATTCTCCCTGTAACCCAGAAGGAAGTCATGGTGGAACCGGCCACCAGGGACTCCAACCTCATGTTCCAGAAAGTCCTGTTGAAACTCTCCATTTAGAAAGGCACCAATTGCTCAAGAGTCTTTAGTCCTGGAGCAGCAGCACTGATAAGGGGACACAGCTGTGTATAACTTCGGTCCCTCAGGTGGGGGTGTAGGCCAGCCGTTCTCATGCATTTTGGTCTCAGGACTCCTTGATACTCTTCAAAATTATTAAGAGCTTTGGTGTATGTGGCTTACATCTATTGATATTGACATTATTGGAAACTCAAACAGAAACTTAAAAAGTATTCACATGGTAATTTACTTAAAAATAAAAATAGCAAACCCAGTCCAAGTTAACATAGCTAATAACAAATATTAACATTCTAAGTTAATATGTTTTATGAAAAATAGCCATATTTTTAAAAAAAGTGAGAAGAGTGGCATTGTTCTACTTTCTACAAATCTCTTTATGTCAGGCTTGATAGAAGACCACGGGGTTCTCATATCTTCTCCTGTGTTCAGTCTGTTTTGAGTCACACACTATGTGGCAACTCTGGCAAACAACACTGGAAGGTGATGAGAGAATGAGAATGGAAAAGGCAAGCAGTGTCTTGGTATCATGACAATTGTTCTGGCCTTGTGTTTCCCCTAAAAGGATATCAGGGACCCTCATGGGTATTTGGGCCACACCTAAAGAACTGTTGGTATAGATGATCACCGATGGTCAGCTAGGGCTAGGGTGATGGTAAAACTGCCCAGGGCCAGAAATCGGCTATAATTTGGTACCTGAATAGAGACCCCAGAGGAGTTACAACATGAGAAAAAAATTTAAAACTCTAATTGACTGAGTACAAATCATAGTTGCTAGTGTTATATGTATGTCTTCTCAATTTTTAAATTCCTGTGAGCATACTCTATTATTGCACAAGGGTATGAATGGGGATATAATGCTGGAGTTTGTTGCTCCTTCAACATGCCGAAAAGCATGACGCTGAGGACGTAGCCCTGGGACAGGCACTTTGTCCCAGCCGTTTTGGTTTCCTTCTCTGTAGTACGTTGGATAGTTGACTTCCAAAGCACCTCTTCTAGCTGTAACATCCCATGGTTATCCGTTTACAACTTTTTTAAAAGGTAGGGAAGGGTCATAGCATTCTTGAAAAATTTTCACCTGAACTAAAGAAGTGAATACTTAATTAGATGATAGAAAAATAAAAAGGAAATAAAACTAAATATTTACTGAATTCTGGGTAGAAGTTAACTCTTAAAACATTGTAAAACATTTATAAAATGTAAACCCTGTCAAGAGGAAAGTAACATTGACCCATTATATTTTGGATTATTTCCTTTGAGCGTACTTTTCCAGATTGTGCACAGACTTTAATATTCTGGTTCTTTTAGATAAATATTTTTACTAAATGGTTATGTAAAATTCTTTATAATTGTCACTTAAATGCATAAAACTCAACTGCACATATATTTTACTTAACAGTTGCCTTATTTTTTGATATTTGAGAAGCTACATTAGGGTTATGGAATTATGAGTGGTTTTTATTTATTTCATTTTATTTTCCTATTTCTCTACCATGGTTCAATGTGATTACCAAAAAATAATTTTAAGGCAAGGGTATACTTTTTTGTTAAATGGCAGGAGTATTGAACATATATAGCAAGACATCACATTTTTGAAGAGTCTGAATACAGATTTTTCTCAACTCTCATCAGACCCTCAGATTTCACAGGGCTGCAGTCCCAGAGGCGTGGCTACAATTCCATCATCTGTCCTATCCCACCTGTGGTGGCCCATGCTGCATTCACCCACAGTCCCCATTCAGGTCACAGTTTGTCATTTTACCACAACACAGCCCCCAACATGCAGCGACTTCACTGGCATTCACTTTTTCTGTTTTATTGCTGTCCTCCCAGTTCCAGGAAGGTAACTCAGAAATCATTCCTTGCAGCACTGTTGAACAGGGTCCTGTAAGGAGCAGCCAGGTCTCCTAGGAGCCAGGGAAGGCCATAGACCTGGCCCCACTTTCCCACTGTCCCTGACAGCGTGCCCAGGGGCACAGGAACATCATGCCTGCCTTTCTGAGGGGGTGAGAATGGGCTGAGTTGCTGAAAAGCGAAAGCCTTATAGAACTATGTGATCACACAATGGAGATTTCTTTGTTAAAATGGAAAATAGAATGGACATGAAGGGGTGTCAGAAAAAAACCAGTCCCTGCTGCTGAACACAGGGCCTACCGCCATTCTCGCCATTCTCGAGTGGAGAGCACCACATGTGGCCACACCTACTTCCAGCAAGCTGTTTCTTTGGTTCCTTTTCTCTTTCTAGGATCCCCCCAACCTCGTAAGTGCCTTGGTGGAAATTCGGCGCCCTCATTGATGAGGGTCTTTGCTACACCATCTCTTTTAGTGAGAAAATGCTCTACTATTCATGTACTTTTCCCCCTCAGGGCTGCTGTGATAAAGTGCCACAAACCGAGTGGCTTCGAACAAGAGAAATTGAATGTCTCACAGTTCTGGAGGCCAGAAGTCCCAAATGCAGGTAGTAGGGCCATGCTCCCTCTGATGGCAATAGGGAAACACCTGTTCCAGTCCTACTCCTATCTTCTGGTAGGCTAAGGTGTTCCTTGGTTAGTAGATAGCCATCTTCTCCCTGTGTCTTTTCACATTATGTTCCTTCTATGCATGTTTGTCTTTGTGTCCAAATTTTCTCTTTCTTTAATATTGGATTATATTGGATTAGGATCCACCCTAACAACTTCATTTAACTTGATTAACTCTGTAAAGTCTTGGTTCCCAAATAAGGTCCCATTCGGAGGTACTGGGGTTAGGACTTCAACATATCTTTTGGGAGGGCACAATTCAACCCATAAAAATACATGAACCTAGGTAACCAGAGATGCAACTCAGAGTTGCCACTTGGCTTTCTCAGGCCCATATTCTCTCAGAGGAAGTAAGAGGTCTGGGATCAGTGGTGTTTCTCTGGAAGCAGATTTTTCCTCACAGTGATAACAACTTGCAGTGGTAGGTTTAGCTGTGGATTAAGAGCACTTCTTAGTCAAGAATTTTACTGGATGTTGCAAATGTGGCCCAGTGTGAGCTGCAGAAAGAGCCTGAGGTCTGATCACATTTTCAATAATAGACCCTAGAACAGCAGGTTGATTTTTCCTGTCTGAGTCCAACCAAAGAAAGGGGTGAGCCTGTGTCTGCACATGCTGTTAGGGAGACACCCCAAGACAGTGCATCCTCCATCCCAGGTCTCCAGCCCCTGGTGCAAACAGGCGCTACTTGGGTTAGGGCTGTGACTGCATAAAGCAATGACAGCAACGTTGGCGGGACACAGCAGTTCCCTTGTCATGGATGACAGAGACCTCAGTCCTTACCATGCCTTTGGGAAGAGATTGGCTGGCGAACATAGCACTGCGTTTCTGACACTTATTTCAGTCTAAGTGGGCCTCACCAGCAAGGGTGCTTAATGTGAGATTAAAATAACATTGCTGTGTGACTGGAAAGCCCTCATTTGATATTCTGCTGTGATGTGACTACCACCGACCCACTGCTTCCTTCAGGCTAGGACTATCAAAATAAAATGCTATTTTAGTTTTTACTATATTTTGTTCTATGTCGAAATTAATTCACGCTCAATATAGAAAATGTGAGACATGTACTATTCCTTATTTTAATCATCATATCTATAATTTAAGAATAATAAATGTGGGTGGCATAAAATAAAATAGGGAAGGGCATCTAATATTCATTGATGCCCTCTATGTGCCTGGGCACCATGCCAGGTAGTGGATAAATGTTATCACAGTTCATCCTTCCAAACTCCTGCAGCCTGAGTGCATTATGTCCATTCTCCAGATGGGCAAGTGGACTCTCAGGGAGGTCTGGCTGCAGCCCGCCTCCGGGCACACGATGGGCTTTCAAAATCCAGGTCTAAGCATATCTCTTCTCAGCACTTTTCCCTGGTAAGCACTATCCAACTGTTCACCTTCCCAGGATGCTTCTGCCTTCATATGCACCATTTCTACATGTCTGCTGTACAATTTAAATGGGTTTTTACTACTATTATAATATATTTATTCATGTCGCCAACTCAACTGAAAATTACGGCTTTGACCCCATCATGTTATGAATATGGCAAGTTTATTAAATAAATATTGAAAAAGTGACTGGCTGACTACCCAGGAGATGTTTATCTTAGAGCATGTATGTCAGATTTCTCTGCATTGAACTTGGGGGTTCAGAGGCACTTAGTGGATAAATGTCTTGACCCTTCTTGTCATGAACTTACTTTCCCCATACCAGGCTTGAGTTACCAAACTTTGGGGAAGAAAGCTCTACTTCGTAAGGAAGTTATGGCCATTTGGGTTCAAAAGGGGCAGGTGAATGGAATGGAACTCCTCTTTGGTAGAAACCTGGGCATCCTGGAAGGAGGTGTGCTGCTTCCCTGGTCTATCTCTTCATCAGGCGTGCAAGGGCCATGAGTACAGCATGCACCCCAGTGGACAGGGAGCTCCTTGAAGGCAGGGACTGCGCCCTATTCATTTCTGTGCTCCCAGGGCCTGTGAAGTGCATGGCACACAGGAGGTGTTTAATAAATGTTTGGTGAGTAAATGAAAAATGAATGAGTGAGTTTTATTTTTGATTCCTTGTGAAGGGTTGCCCATAAACCAGAGGGAGATTGTTTATTGTGTAAATCTTTTGATTTCATCCTCTGGGGTTGTGTTAATTTGCTTAACTTCGTGGGATTTAGATCTGGGAAAAAGCACAAAGTGCTTCTCTAGTGGAATTTCATTTCCTTAGTTACTTTGGCATGACATTCCATTCAAGCCTAATTTGGAGGTATTAATGTGTACATGTTGAACGAGTTGACGTCCAAGTACAGAATTATCCATTAGGATCCCCTGATTTCAATGTTCTATTCCAAGGCATGCAGTGACTTAATAAAAGGTCAGAGTCCAAAGCAAAAGGTGAAAGAACACCTCCTCCCCATATCCTTCCTTCAGTCCACATCCAAAGGACAATGTGAAAAATTGCAAACCTTTCCCCACCCATATCCCTATTATTCCTCAACATTTCTCTGTCCCACCCACTCCCAGGCAGATAAAACTCAAAGAACAGGAATGTGCAAACCCTTCAATGCTTCATTTTTCACCCATCTGTTTCCTAGATGCGTCTGAGTGCTCAAACTCTAACAAATGTCTGCCTCTCGACCCCAAAGATAAGTGACAGCCTCAGATAAAGCAATTGTCACTTACTTCTTTCATGTGGCATCTCTCCCATGACTGGATACAGTTGATTTACCTGTAGTAAAAAGGACAGTAACCAGAAAAGAGGATTACAGTACATTCAGAAGCAATCGAGGGAGGTAAATAAACTAAGTGCCAAGAGGGTATTAAATAGCAGAGCTATCTGCAGGAGAACACACTTAGAGAGAAAAAAGAAAAAACCTCCTAGGACAATCCCTGTACTTCAGAAATCTGGAATTTAGTCAGAAGCTTGATAATTGATTTTCCATTTTAGGTAATTCAACTGGCCGACACAGTTTAGTGGGTTTGTTTATGGAGCCCCTTAAAGGCTCTTTTTTATTGACAAAATTCATTCTTTCTGAAGCAACCTAAGCTATGGAAAAATGAATATTCTTAATTCCTTCTATACATATGTATACAGAGTGTGTGTGTGGGTGTGTGGGTGTGTGGGGGGGCATGGAAGGGTTTGTATAAAGCCACAGGAAATGAGGAATTTCCTTGAACATAAATTGTACTTGAAAATCTGGGGAGGACATTATCTTTTTGTATTAAACAAATGTTCATTTGTCATGTAATACAATGGGCATTTTTTGCATGAATTTTAAAGATTAACATGAAGTATCAAATAATTGTCAGGCTTGTGATACCTGCTTCAGATTAGCAGATTTCCCCTTTCTGGGGGATGGGCGCTTTTCTGGGTTACTAGACCTGTAGGCAAAAAGATTGACAAGGAGCTTCTGCTATATGTATCAATACATGGTCAAGAGATTTCCTTGCCATCCTCACCTTTTGTAGCTACCATTTCTACTGTGGAATTTCAAAGGGATTATTACTTGAGTCCTATCTTAGTTTGTTTTCCCTATTTCTCTCTTCTGACCAACTCTCCAAGAGTGACTGCTGGCCATCAAGGAACTTTATTTGATCAAACAAAGCAAAAAAATGAAACATGTGGTACATGACACATTCCGCCTTTCTTTCTCTCAATTTTTATACCACTCCTCAAAGATCGCATTCTCTGTAGTGTGAGTCATGAGTGGTGGGTCTGAGAAATTACTGTGATCCAGCCCAGGATGAGGTTGGAGAAATGAAGAGAATGGATCTTAAGTGGGTGGTGGTAGGAGTTAGGAAAATATCAAAATTCAATTTGTAGTGTCTTTATGAAAGTTTCATAAAAGGGTGAACTAAAACTACTTAGAAAAGTTGGATATGATTCATACTGTACAAATGTGAAGAACTGGGACATTTTCTTTCCCCTCTTCTGCTTTGGTAAAGACTGTGTCAAATGAAATCTCTGTTTTAAGTTTTGAGGCAGAATGCCTTGTTGAAAGGAACTCAGCTTTGAAGCCAGACAGATACGAGTTAAAACCCTGCTTGTGTCATTAACTAGCTGTGACCAGGGTGGGTTACTTAGCCTCTTGAATCATCCATACACTAATCTGTAAACCAGGGATGACATATTATCTTTTGGTGAAGGGTTAAAGCAAGTATATGTGAGGGTCTGACATGTAATATTCATTAATTTACCTTGTACACTGTTGCTGGGTGCCTTTGGCTCAGGGTCTGTCCAAAGTTGCAGTGAAGGTGTTAGCCAGAACTGCAATCTCATCTGAAGGCTCAGGTGAGGGAGGATCTGTGTGTAAGTTCACTCACATGTTGGTAATGCACCAATGCTAATTTCCTGACTTTGGTGGTTATATTGTGGTTTAATAGGAAAAGGTCCATGTGTGTAGAAAACATACTAGAATTCAGGGTTGATGGGACATCATGTTGGCAACTTATTCAAGTGGTTTGTGGGGAACGTTTTTTGTTCTGCATTTGCAATTTATCTTTAAGATTGTTTCAAAACGAAATAAAAAACACCACCAAAACAAAACAATGACACACATCAATGTGTCCTGAAAGACACAAAGCAGCTTACAAAAGGCAGGTGGAATGATGTCATCCTCTGCTCCTCCATCTGCCGTTTGTTCCATGTAAAACCATCATCACGTCCTTCCATTTCTACTGGCAGACTGTTTCTGGGTTCTGTCTCATCCATCACTTTCAGTATCACCACCTGGTTTAGGTTTCACCACTACTCAACAGAACAAAGGTAACAGCGTCCCGGCTGCTCTTTCTGCCTCCAGAGTCAACTCCTAACTCCTCTTTCTCTCTGCTGCACCTGCCCCCCAGCCACCTCACCTGCTCCCCATACTGCTGACTGAGGGGTTTTTCTAAAACCCACACCTGCTTGTGTCACTATCCCGCTTAAAATCCGTTAAGTCCTCTCTCTCCCACTGCGCATACATGAAGCCCCAGCTCCTTAACCACCCCTCATGCTGGTTATAGCCTGTCCTTTAGCTTCTGTTACGTCTGCTCCCTCCTTTACTCATGGCTTGAGCAGCACTGAACAATTTACCTTCCCAGGGACACACCAGTACCTCCCCACCTCCCTGCCTCAGCAATGCTATTCCTTGAGCTTTCTTCTTCATGAAAGACTCCTGCTCATTCTTCAAGATTCATCTCAGATGCCACTTCCTCTGTGAAGCCTTCCCTGATCCCCACTGCCCTACCCCAGGCAAAATGAACGCTGTCTTCCTCTGGGCTCCAATAACTCTTTGTACAATTGCCCTCATAATAACTATCACTGTTAGAGAATTGTTTGCTTTGTTATATTTGTCCCTCATCAAACAGTGCTCCCTGAGGGCAGAGACTGTGTCTTAACAAGGTTGTCACCAGCACAGTGCCTCTACCTTGTTGATATTCAGTAAATGCCTGTTGAACAAAAGAGTCAATGCGGGTGGNAGTGTGATTTTATTTTTAATGATTCTTATTATGAATGTAATTGATCACCCATTCTTATGCTCAGGTGCCATCTGTATGTATTTCCTTTTCTGTGAGGTGGGGTGGGGTGGAGGCTGTTTGGATGCTCATCAGGCACTTGGTGGCATTGATGTTGAGACTCTTCCCTCCTTCTGGGATGGAGGAGCCTGCAGCTGCTGGAGGAGATTTGATGGGCCTGGGACATGCACAGGTATACTTAAGTGAAAAATTTTGCTCCCCAACACTAAGGTGTGCTTTCTTTTCTTTTCTGAGCAATTCTGAAGCACCAAGAAATGGCATGCTATATTTATTCTTTCCCCACATGAAGAAGGCCTCTGATAGAGTCTTCTCCAGTTCCCCAGCCTCGGTGGAGTGGGGGGAGCCTGTCCAGCCAGGGCCTCAGCTGGGCAGCCAGAGTGTGCAGGAGTGGTAGGGAGGGTACAAGCTGGGGTAGGCACTACTTATCCCTGTCCGTGGGGGATGCCAGCACGTGGACTGAGCGAAGCCAGAAGCTAAGGGACCAAGGTCCAAAATGCTGAGTGGAGAGTTAGGTCCTGCGTCAAACCTGGCGGAAAGTCAGAGCAAGAGCCCAGAATGTGGTGGAAGGCGGATGAGGCTGAGCATCAGCAGAGCAGAGGGCAGGGCGTGAGTCACGCAGGCTTGGCCTCAGTTATAGCTTGCAGAGGCCTGACGTTTGAGAGTTAGCAGAGGTGCAGGGATGCTAGGATGGGTTAGTGGATTCATCTAAAGTGTCCAGGGTGAGTCGGCTTACAATGAACCCTAAGTGATCAGTAAGGCTTCTCATATTGTCACGAATATTTATTTTTCTTTTGTGTCAAAGCATCTTTGCATTTTATGATATTTCAGTTAGCAGAGAGATGCATCTCTGGGGTGGAGTGGGGGGGGCGGGAACTTAATGTCATTCTTGAACTGGGCTAATCATGTGTATTGGGGACTGGATGATAAAGTCCCGCTGAGTCCTGCTAAACAGGGCAGGAACATAACACCTCCGGCATCAAGTCAGTCTGGCTGACCACCAATGAGAGTCAGTACATTGTCAAAGTCAAATTAATTTCCAAGTTTTTCTAATAAAAATGTATGCAATTCAGGTATATCCGTCTTTTAAGCTAGCCCAGAAGAAATTAGGGAATGAATCATTCCATTTACAAAAAAAAAAAAAAAGAAAGAAAAGACTCATAATAGAAAATTCTTTTATAGAGCAAGCTGCCCACATGTATTTAAAAAGAGCTGGGAGTTAGGAAAACTGTAATAAGCACACGAGTGACTGGCTAGGAGAGTACATCTATAGAAGTCAATTATACCCATCCCACACGTCTGGAAAAGAGATGGAAGCCGCTCTCACAAAATCAAATAAGTCAATGACTGATGTTCACAGAGTTAGAGAAGCATTGATACCAAACTTGTGACTCAAGACTACAATTTGACTTTTTTTTAAGTCCTCATTTTTTTTCATTAATTCAATATTTACTGAGCACCAGCTACCTTGCTTGGCACTGAGTGAACATGATGGAAATAATCCTTACTTATATCAAATGCTATTGTAGTGAGAAAGACAGACTACAAATAAATGGACGAGTGATTTTAAAAGTTGCCAATTGTGATAAGTGTTGTGCAGGAAACAGCCAAGAAGCTGAGATTGTGCGTTGGGAAAGGTGACTTGGGTGAAGGGATCACTTTACATGGAGTGGCTGCAAAGGCCTCTCTGAGAGGTAACGTTTGGGTTGAAATAAGGTTGCTGGTGGGAGACAGCCATGTGATGCATGGGAGAGTTCCAGGCAGCAGGAATAACAAGTGCAGCGGCCTGAGGTCAAAGAAAGACCTGGTCAGTTTGAAGAACAGAAAGTAAACAGAAGATAGCACACCTGGAGCTTAGTGAGTAAGAAGGTATCTTGAAACGTAGTTGAGTTGATAGGCCAGAGGCAAATCATGACGTTTCTTGGGGTTCACTCTAAGGGTAACCGGGAGACACTGAAGAATTTTAAGCAAATGAATGCTATGTTTCAATGTACATTTAAGAAATTTATTCTTTAAGAAGCCAGCAGGCTCAACTGAATGCAGGGGACAGTTTGCACACTGTACCAGTTGTCCAATCAAACAGTAATGATAGCCAGGATCAAGATGATGGCAGGCAAGATGGAGACATGTGGATAAACTTGAGATATATTTTGGAAATAGAATTGACAAAGTCTGCTTTGGGTTAGATGTGGGCTTGAGGTAAAGGGAGAAAAATCAAGAATGACTTCAGGCTTCTAGATGAGCATCTGGCTGGTGCCATTTCCTGAGATGGGGAAGGTGTGCAAGAACAATAGCTTTGGGAATTGGGAGTACAGGGAAAATAAAGAATTCATGTGAGGTGTTAGATGTCTTTGAGACAGGCAAGTTGAGATGTCAAATAGATAATTGGATGAATGAGCCTGGAGATTAGAGGTGAAGTCAGTTCTGAAGAAAAAGAAAGCCATGTATACAACCATGCAGATGGTGATTAGCATGTCTCAGGACCAATTCACTTACTCTTCAAGTGCATATTTGTACATCTTTCTCACAGGATCTTAGAGGTGACATATCTCTATTGCGTTGTGAATTACTGTATTTATTGCTTGCAAAGTGTCTTATCTTAAAAAGCACATATTGGTTAGCAATCACTGAGTTAGAAGTGACAGGCACTCTACTTAACATTACTTCATTTAATCTCTGCAGTTTTATGAGGCATAGAGGGCAGATATGAGTTCACTTAGAGGGAAGATTAAGAAACAGAAGCTCAGAGAGATGAAGTAGCCCCCTACAGTTACACAGTTGGTATGTGGCAAAACAGGGAGTAGAATCCAGGCTTCCTGACTCCAAGGTCATGTCTTCTCTAATGGACTCATCTCCTCTTAGTAATCATCTCTTATATACCCTTCACTGCAGAGCAATTTCTGTACTTTAATAGTATAGTGGCTGTGTGAAGTTGGAACATGGGGCAAGTCACTGAATCCCTCTGAGCCTCCATTTCTTCAACTATTATGATGGTGTAGTTTATGTGTCAAATTGGCTGAGCCATATTGCCCAGGTATTTGGTCAAACATTATTCTGGATGTTTCTGTGAGAATGTTTTGGGATGAGATTGACATTTAAATTGGTGGACTTTGAGTACCCTTTATAATATGAGTGGGCCTCATTCAGTCAGAGATAGTCTATATTTCTAGTTCTGGAGACAATTATATGCACAGACAAGCAAATATTCATTCTTTTTCCAGTTGTTTTACATAAATCTAAAATCACACTCTATATACTACTCTGCACCTTGCTTTTTTACTTATTAATCTTGAATACTTTTTTATATCAGAACGTAACTTCCTTATTTTTTCCTTTTTGATAGCTATATAAGCATTCCATTGTATTCATGTACAATAATGTATTTATACAGTTCCCTCTTGGTGGACACTTAGGTCCTTTCCAATATTTTGCTATTATTAATAAGAGTACAGTAAATAAAAGTGTATATATACACCATAGTAAAAATGCATGGGCTTGTCTGTGGGATAATTCCTAGAGTTGGAATTTCTGGGTCAAAAAGTAAGGTCATTTTTAATTTGATCAATATTGCCAAGTTGCCACCCAAACATCTCATACTAATTTACACTCTCACCAGTAATGCATAACTTGCCTATTTATCCCATCCTTGCTAACATTTTCTAAATCTTCTAACTTTTGTCTAGCTAATAAGGGGAAAGGGTTATTTCAGTGTGATTTTATTTTTAATGATTCTTATTATGAATGTAATTGATCACCCATTCTTATGCTAAGGTGCCATCTGTATGTATTTCCTTTTCTGTGAACTGTGTATTTAAATTCTTTTGTTTGTTTTTCTTTTGGTTATGATAGTTCTCTTTTTTATTTGTAGGGTTTTGGTTTTTTTCTTATGCAGGAAGTTAGCCCTTTGACTCTGGTAAGAGTTGTATTGATAAATTGTTTTCCCACATAATCATTTGTCTTTTTACTTTCATTAAAATAGTTTTGCCAGGCAGAAAATTTTAACATAATTTTAATATAGTCAAGTTTATCAGTGTCAGGCTTTCATATCCTTTTGGCAAGAGGATGGGATGGGGAAAACTTTTGTGGCTAGATGAGACTATTATCAAGATCTTGGTGTTTATTTTAGGGAGCAGGTTAACAGGTGCTTATTGCATTATTAAAAACTAATCAGGGGACGGCCAAATGGCGCGTTGGTTAAGAGTTGGCTTGGGGCACCAGCTCTAAGCAGCAGGGCCCTGGTTCAGATCCCACATGAGGGCCAGTGATGCTGCACCCTCTACAGCTAAGATGGTGAACAACAGCTCAACCTGGAGCTGGCTGCCATGAGTTGCCGGTGATAGTGTAGGCTGCAGCCCCTGCTGCAGTGGGCTGCCATGAGTTACCGTGAGTGGCTGGCAGCCAGCATGAGTGGCCAGCAGCCCACATGAGCTGCCATGAGCCACCGTGAGCGGCCGGCCAATGGCTGGTGAGCAACTACCTCAGCCGGGAATAGTGCAATGATCATAATAGCAACATGGGCCAGTGAAGTGACGTCCTCCACAACTAACTGAAGAACAATAGGACAGCAATTTGTCTGCTCCCCTTCCCCGATTCCCCAATGCTGTTCCCCTCCCCCAATTCTCCAATTAAAAAAAACAAACTTAAAAACAACAACAACAAAAAACCTAACCAGTTGATTAACTTCCTTAGCTAGTTAGTATCTGTGTGACGGCTCACTAGGCCCGTGCTAGCAGACTGGTGGCAGTGCTCTAGCTTGGAACTGCTTATACACAAAACAGCTGTTGGACCTGGGATGGTCCTGAGCTGATTAGTTTTAGCTATTAACTATAATGACTAAAGGGAAGTTGTATTGGGTTTTTGTTCCTATCATATTCAAGTCTATTTATAAATGGGGGCGAGGGGAGAGGAAGGTGAAGTAGTTTGACTCCCCTCTTACCAGCAGCCTCTCATCTGAGTGTTTCTGGGAATCATGTACATTCAGTTCTGGTACCTGAGCATATTCTGAATTCCAGGTACCACTAAATGTATATTACTCTCCACTCCAGCTCTCCAACCCAGACTCCCCCTCTCCCTAGTTGCCATCTTAGGCACCCAACTCACACACAACCCAATGTCTCAGATATCTCAGCCTCAATGTGTCCAAAAAAAATAAATATTCTTTACAAAAATGTTCTCTTTTTTCTACCATCATCTACACAATTATCTCAGCTAGAACCTTGGTCTCACTTTAAAAAAAAAAAAAGGTTTTTTATTAGTTTCAGGTGTACAAAACAGTGCAATAGTTATACTTTTTACTCCTCACAAAGTGACAACCCCCCTTCCCCAATCCACCGCCCCACTCCCCGCTCCCCCTGATATCATACATATCTATTATGATTCCATTGACTCCACTCCGCACATTGTACTCCACATCCCCTGACTATAAAAATATTAAATTATAGTTGACATACAATATTATTCAATGTCAGCTTCAGGTGTACAGTGCAGTGATCAAGCCTCTTCACTATCCATGAAGTGATCTCCCTAACAAGACGTGCCCATCTGACACCCTACAAAATATTTACAACATTATTAATTATATTCTCCAAACTGTCTTTCATGTCCCTGTGGCAATATTATAGTTACCAATTTATGTTGTCTAATCCCTTCCCCTTCTCTCTCATCCCCAACCCCCTCCCAACTAGCAGCCATCAGTTGTTCCTCTATATCTCTGAGACTATTTCTGTTTACTTTGCTCATTTATTCCATTCTTTAGATTCGGTCTCACTTTGGTGTCATCCTTGGCTTCCAGCTCTCTCTTACCTCCTGTCTACATCAATCACCCTGACCTGTCAATTATACCTCCTAAATATTTCTCAGAATTTCCCCTTCTCTCATCTCTGACACCACTGCCTTAATGTCAGCCTTCCTCATCTCACTCTCAGGTTAAAAGAAAACACTTCACTTGCCTGCCTTCCATCACTTATGTCTTCAAATCCTTCCTCCATACAGACTTGACAGTGATGCACTTAAATCACAAATCCAACAAGTTCCCTTTTCACTGTAATTGTTTCCACTAAAAAGTATTATAAAATAGTACATGCCTTCCCCAAAATGTCAAACAATTGAGGTATATATAGTAACAAGAGGAGTCTCTGTGGTATTTTTTCCCCTTTTCTGCCCAATACCTCATCTCCTTTTCTTTCTTATGAGAATTGCCCTTACTCGACTCAAAAAATTAAGTCCCAGCCTCCCATCGCTATCCCTCAGGAGCTGCCATTTTCTTCTTTCCTCGCTCACTCAGGCCACAGTTAATTTGGTTCCTATTAAGAGTTCTTTCCTATAGTTTTAGGCTCAGGCTCAAAGTGTCTAATCCACCTCTCTCTATGGCAGGAGATATAAGATGTAAAATTTGTAAATTTGGTGGCCAGACATCTTGTCTTAATCAGTGGAAAAGCTGATGCAGTCAGTCAGAAGAAAGAGAAGGAAGAATGAAGTGATACACACAGGGAAGCAACGATGAGCAAAATGGAGAGAAAGAATCCTGTGTTGTTAATTGTTTTCTTACACAAATGGATCATACCATAAAAGTTGTACTTTCATCTATTTTTTTTTCATTTAACAATGTATCTTGGCAATCTTTCCATTTTATTCCTTATAAAGGTACTTTGTTTTTTTAATAATGGCTGCCTCATATTTAGTAATCTGAATGTCCCACGGTTTAAGTATTTCTAGTCAATAAGTAGGTTGTTCTCAATCTCTTGCTGTTACAGAGAACGCTATAAAAAATGTCCTTGTACAAATATGTATTTTTTGTAGAAAAGAACTCTGAAGAAGGAATAATTACACCCATTTTTCCAAACTCCCCAGTATTTCCAAGATAAAAATTCATGCTTCTTCAAAACGCAAACACCACCACCATCAGCATTTCTCACCCTTCCCAGCTTTCTGCCCTATTTTTTAGCAACACAAATTACCTGAATCTTCCACTTGTATACCATGCTTTTTCTTAGCTCTTGCTGAACCTGGACTTCTCTTTCCACCCATCTCACTTCTCAATTTATTCCTTTTCATTCTTTATCACTCAGTTCAGGTTCAATTCTTTCAGGGAACTTCTCCATACCACTTTCATCATTTCATATGCCACATTGTATCCAATTTGTTTATTAACATACCTGTATTTGCCACTGGATTATGAGTTGCTCCAGGTCAGGAGCTAAGAATAGTATTTGTGTCTTATTGTCTTTTGTATTCAAGGTGATTATTAGCAAAGTATCTGGAACATAGCATGTGGTCAATTACAATTGAATGAAGAAAGGTCTGCACTCATAGATTTACCAGATCCGACACCCTCACCCACATACATATTTGCTCCTTTTGAAAGATAATGGATCTGGTAGATTTCTTTTTCTTTAATCAATAATAACAATACTACAAATAGACATACACTTACACACACCGTAGTATATAGATGAATGCATTGTTTTAGTTTTGTATTTTCTTCTGGTTGTCAAGTTAATTGCCTTTGTTAAGGCTTTCATTCTTGAAGACCATAATATTAACAATAGCTATCATTTATGCTATTCCTTGTTTGCAAATCCTGGATTAAATGATTAACCAGATCATTTCCAATGTTTGTAGATTTTAAGGGTACATACCATTATCCTTACTTATTTCACAAATACTGAATGCAAGAGGGTAATACCTCAAGCAACATCACACATTTTTTTTTTAAGCCAGTTCTAGAATCCAGATCTGAGAGGATTAAAAGACTATCTGCTTTTCCTAACCAGGCTCTCTTTTAGTTTTTTTAATCCATAAAAGGGGCTGTTGACTCAGGCTCCCTGGTGTAACATTCAAGACTCACAAATTTAAACCTAGTTGGGAATTGCAAACACACTTTCATTTATTGCTGCTATAATCAAAGAAAAAGCTTTTACTTAAATATTAAAGTTTGGGGTAGAAGCATAAATAGAAACAGTTAATGAATATTCTTATTGTTCTTCTGCCCCCTCTTGCATTAACCTGCATTGAATTTTTAGTTAGATCATGTTCCCCAAGTGCTATCATTACACTTTACATATGTTACTTCTAATTTCAATAATAAGCTAATTTCCAACAATAACTACCTATAGTTAAATGTTACCCCTAAGGAGTAAACTAATGTTCAACATAAGCAAAGCACATACAAAGTCATCCCCTAGGATTGTTTGTACTTTTTTTTA
Organism: Hipposideros armiger; assembly: GCF_001890085.2. Taxonomy (NCBI): domain Eukaryota; kingdom Metazoa; phylum Chordata; class Mammalia; order Chiroptera; family Hipposideridae; genus Hipposideros; species Hipposideros armiger. Next base: position 577,628 of record NW_017731501.1, on the reverse strand, counting down.
TTAATTGAGATCTATTAAGCTTCAGTCATAGACTAAATTGCACCCACCTCAAAAGGGATTTTTAAAGTATATATGTATGTATAAGAAGTGTATTTTGAGGTGGTATAGCATCATTTCAGTGGTAAAGCACATTGGCTTTGGAGGCAAGCAAATGTGCCATCTAGTAGGTTCTGTGATCATAAAGCAAATTACTTAACTTCTGTGAGTCTCAGTTTCCTCTTCTTTCCTTTTTTTGTTTGTTTTTTAATATAAGGGCAACTTCCCACATTCAAAAAGACTAATTTTTGCTATTTAAAATTTTAATTAATACTTTAATTAAATTTAATTAAATATACATTTAATTTATATTTAATATACATATTCAAAAACCTAGATTTTCCTAGTCCTTGAATTCAACTTAAAATTCTATATCTAAACAGAGCAAATTTCAACAATCACTTTTTTTTTTAAGATTTTATTGGGGAATTGGGGGAGGGGAACAATGTTGGGGAGTCAGGGGAGGGACCAGCCAAGTTGTTGTTCTTCAATCTTCGTTGTGGAGGGCGCCAGTTGCCATCTTGCTTCCCATTGGCAGCTTGTGGCCTCTAAGCTCAAGGTGCTGTGTTCATTCTTAGTTGTGGGTGGGCGTAGCCACCGTCCCATGTGGGAGTCGAACCAGCAGCCTTGTTGTTAAGAGTGCATGCTGTATCCATTGAGCCATCCCGGCGCAGCTCAGCTCAAGGTGCCGAGTTCAGTCTTAGTTGTGGGTGGGTGTAGTCCATCATTGAACAGGCAGTCTTGTTGTTACACCAGCTGAGCCATCCTGCCATCTGTTGGCAGCTCAGTGATAGCTCAGCTTGGGCACAGTGGCATTGGCTCATGTGGAATTGAACCGGCGGCCCTGTTGCTCAGAGCTCTTAAGCCAACTCTTAACCAACTGCGCCACTGTTGGTTGGGACACTGCTGGCCCAACAATCACTTTTAAAATAACCTTTGATTAATGTTCAATCAAACCAAACTCCTTCAATCAGTACCATTCACAACTTAAACACTTTAAACTTTATTTATAATTGAATTATAATCAATTTCATTTTCAAGCCCTTCAAATGTCTGCTATTTTAGGCAAATTCTCAGAACTCAATTCTTATAAATTTAGCAAGTGAAACTTACAGTGACTTGTAAGTTATCTTTAACATTATAAGCAATAAACACACAAAGAGTATTTCAATTTTCTTAAACCTAAAATGAAGGTAATAGTGAGACAGGAGGGCAACTTCCTACTGCTGAGTTAGTCAAAAAGGTCAGCTGCTGGAGCCTAAGTTTCACAAGAATATCCATCCTAGGTACCACCCATGGGCATCAAGGAGCCTTGGGAGGCAAACCACAAAGATCCGCATACCATCTATAAGGGACTTTCCCTATCACTGTACATGCGCAGTGAAGCCCATTAGTAGTGTCCTTAAGGTGATCTTTCCCTAATTTAAATATTAAGAATCATGCCCAGGGGTGGAGATTTACCATGCTAATGAGACACAGAACGCTCGAAGAAGCATGTAGTCACGCTGGGCAGATGCCAAGACACCTCTGCCTTTACATACCTAGGCATGGCATCTATCCTGCTTAGCTCCCTTTATAACCCTGCTATAATTTCTCTCCAGGAGCCACCTGAACCGTTCCTTTCTCAATGTTGGTTCCCCTGTGCACAAGCTTAATAAACCTTTGTCTCTTGCCTGAACTTTCTTGTGGCACTCTCTCTTGATTTCCATCCTCGGAGATCACAAGTACCTAAGGCCCCGGTTAACAATAGTACTATGGATTTTATTTACTTCATCTTCGTTGAATTCAATTTTAATCCTTTCTGGAGTTATAAGATTCTCAGCTTCCTAAGTTACTATAGGCAAACTGTAGTAACTATACTACAGTAACAAGAGAACTGAGGTTACCATATAAAGCAAGTAAAAGGGGCTTATTGACTAGAGACCCAAGATCAGGAAAAAAAAAAAACCTGGAGGATTTGTACATCCAGGAATCTTCTCCCCATCCACTGACAGACACATGAATTTATTTTTATGGTTGCGATAATAAAAACTTCAAAGATCTTACTCTTCAAGTAGAATTGTTTTTACCAACGTCTTCTAGGGTCAAGGTACACCATTACCTAGTTATTTTATTTACACTCACCTAGACTGTTTGGGTCTAATGTCTTTCAATAATCTCTTCACTGTCTGCTTAAAAAAATTTTTTTAGGGCCGGCCGAGTGGAGTGCTGGTTAAGAGTTGGCTTGGGACACCAGCTCTGAGCAGCAGGGCCCCGGTTCGAATCCCACATTAGAGCCAGTGACGCTGCACCCTCTACAGCTAAGATGGTGAACAACAGCTCGACCTGGAGCTGGGCTGCCGTGAATCTCCAGCGACCTCCATGTAGGCTGCAGTGAGGCTGGCCGGCAGCTGGTGTGCGCTTTCATGAGCTGCCATGAGCCGCCATGAGCGGCAATCCAATGGCCAGCGAGCAACTGCCTCAGCCGGGAAGAGCACAATGATAATACCAACATGGGCCAGTGAAGCAACGTCCTCCACAACTAGATGGAAGAACAAAAGGACAGCAACTTGTCTGTTCCCCTTCCCCGATTCCCCAACGCTGTTCCCCTCCCTAATTCCCCAATAAAATGATTAAAAAAAATTTATTTTAGCCATCTTGTCTGACAGGACACAAGTCCTTTGGTTAAATGCTGCATATCCCCCACACTTTCCTATGGTTCTTTGGTGATGAAGCCCAAGTCATGCTAATAATAATCTGGTCATTTCAGATCCCCCATAAGGTTATTATGGGGATCACATAAGCCAAATGAATGCTAAAGCACTTAGCACAATTGTCCAGAAAACAATAAGCACTTGACAAACTATTATTATTTTGGAGTGTTTCATGTGCAAAGATTTTTATTCAGTTGTTGAATTTTAGTTAAAACAACATAAGTATACTTTTAAAAATCATATATGATATCATATCATTCATTTCCTGCTAAAGTCCCTCTAAAGCAGTAGTAAAAAGATGTTTAAAAGAAGCCTATAAGCACATAAGGAAAAAAAAGTAGAAGAGATAATAGTTCAGGAAACCAAAAGACCTGAATCTTAAGCAAGTGGTGAGAAAAGCTGAGAAGTAACCCAGTTTGCACTGAAGATCCCTGACAAGGCTCAAGATTTAGAGCAATAGTTTTCAAATAGTTGGATGTCCATATACAAAAGAAATGAACATCAATCCACACCTCTCACTACATGAAAAATTAACTTCATATGTATATTTAAACATAAGATCTAAAACTATAGAATATGTAGAAGGAAACAGGAGATTTTTGTGACTTAGAGTAAGACAAAGATGTTTAGATAGAACACAAAAAGCATTAAAAATAAAAGAAAAAATAATTGACAAAATTCACATGAAAATTTTAAATGTCTGCTCTTTAGAAGACATTATTGGGGAAATTAAAAGGTATGCCATAAACTGAGCATAAGCTTGCAAAACACATATCCAATTAAGGATTATATCTAGAATACACCCAGAACACTTAGAATTCCATAATAAGACAAACAGCATAATTAAAAAATGGGTAATAAAAAAAAAGAAAATAAATAAATAAATAAATAAATAAACCTTGGGGGGAAAAAAAAGGGTAATAAATTTGAACAGTCACCTCCCCAAACAAAATATGCAAATACCCTATGAGCAAAAGAAAATTATTCAACAATATTATTCATTAGGGAAATGCAAATTAAACCACAATATGCTATCATTTAACATCCAGTGTGTTAGTCAATATTTTTTTAAATGACAATATCAATCTCACCAACAATGACAAATTTTTGGTGAGAATACAGAACAACTGGGACTTTTACACATTGCTGATGGAAATTAAAAATTTTACAGCCATTTTGAAACTGTTTGGAAGTTTCTTATATAATTAAAGATATACTTTCTATACAATTAAGCAATTCCACTCTTAAGCATTTACCTAAGATAAACGAAAACATACGTCCACATGAACACTTTTATACATATGTTTATAACAGCTTTATTAATAAGAGCCAAGGGGCAGCCGGTTAGCTCAGTTGGTTAGAGCTCAGTGCTCATAACACCAAGGCTGCTGGTTTGATCCCCACATGGGCACTGGGTTGCGCCCTCCACAACTAGAATGAAACAACTACTTGACTTGGAACTGATGGGTCCTGGAAAAACACATTGTTCCTCCCAAAAAATAATTTAAAACAAAATTAATTAATTAATTTAAAAAAATAAGAGCCAAGAATTGGAAACAATGCAAATATCCATCAACCAGTTAACAAATAAACAAACTGTGGTGTAGCCATACAACAGACTTACTACTCCACAGTAAAAAGTAATGAACTACTGATACATAAAACAAACGTGTGAAAGTCAAGATATTATATTAAATGAAAAAAGCCAGACACAAATGACTATATAACTGTTTGGTTCCATTTATACAACATCCTAAAAGGCAAAACTAAAGAAAGAGAAAATGGTTTAATGGTTGCCAGGGACTCAGGGTAGATGGAGAGCATGGACTGCAAATGTACACGAGAAAACGTTTGGGGAGTGATGGATTTATTCTCTATCTTGACTGTGGTGGCAGTTGCACAGCTATGTGTATTTATCAAAAGTCATCTACTATATATTTAAAAAGGGTGGCTTTTATTGTATGTATATTATATCTCAATATAATTGAGATATAATTTTGTTTAAAATGATGAATTAAATACATGTATCTTTGCTCCTTTCTGAAATCCTGTGGAAATGATTGCATATGAGACAGAGAAAACATTTTGGAATACTGAAAGTGGATGGACCATTGGTAACTGACTTAGCAGAGTAGAGAAAGCTAATATCTAATTGCCAGCAAATAAGAATGCCAGTGAAAAGCAAGATAATATTCTCACTAGAACCCAGGAAAGCTTAAGAACGAGAGGCACTGAAAAGTTCTGGAAGGCAGGGTGAGAAGTGGGGTGGATACAAAAATGACTGGTTTAAAGTTAGGCCTCCAGGTTTCCTCACTAACCCTGTGTATTCAGGTAGCTTCCCCTCCCCCCAATCCAGCAGGTGATAGGAGGTTTCTCTTCCTGAGTAACTGATCCAGACAGACTCTGAACTTTGGGTCAACAAGACAGCTAAGAAGAAGGGGAAGAAAAGTAGCAAAACAAAGGATTAGCACAAAGCCTCTTTACTGAATAGTGAGACTCACAGCTCCATGTCCTTCCAGCATCCACCTCCCTTGATCAGTTCCCAGACTCTGGCAGCCAGGTCTCTATCCACACCAGGCAGGATATTAGATATTTCTTCCCTGGACCAACACACCAAAGAGAACATACATAGAGACACTGACTTGTCTACAGTCCCCTAAGAAATGGATAGGAACACAGCAGCGTAAAGCCCATGGTTGAGCAAGCCACACCCACACTATTTTATGGCTTATTCTAATCATGAATCCACAGCTAAGAACAAACCAGATGTTTGAGGAAATCTCTTACTAAAAAGAAAGAGACCAACATATTTAGGAAAATAGTCCTTGGAATGAAAGAGGCAATTTTAAAAGGGAAAAAAAAAACAGAGTAAAACTTCAAAGGAACTGAAAAAAAAAAAGACCCTAAAATATCCTCAGAGAAAGAAAAGAAGGTGGTATTTCATCCATTAAACAAGGAGAAAATACTATCAAAATAATATTTTCTTTTTATATTAAAAATAACAAAGCAAAATTAAAACAGAGAGAAAGAGAAGGTTTGGAAGACAAAGTTGATGACATCTCCCAGGAAGTAGATTTAAAAGATCAAGCAATATAAAAGAAGGGAATTGGAAAGAGAAAAGTTGGTCCAACAACCAAATAGTAAGTATTGCAAAACAGAAAACAGAAAAATTAAAAGAGGAAAGTATGAAGAAAATAATAAAAGAAGTAACCCAGAACTGAAAGATATGGGTTTCCAGATTAAAATTAACCATGAAAAAGGTTTAACCGAGGCATTTCATCTTGAAACTTCAGAAATTTGCAGATAGAGAGGATCCTAAAAGCTTCAAAAGAGGGGGGAAAAGTAGGTCTTAGCATGGAATGCAGCCTTCCCACAATAATAGTTCTAGCAATGCTAGAAAGCAAAGGCAAAATTTCTTCAAAATTCAGAGGGATAATGGTTTCTAAATCAGAATCCAATAGTCAGCCAAGCTATCAACCAGCATTTTCAAATAATCAAGGACTTTACCTCCTACGCTCTGTTAGTCAGGCAGCTTCTGTGGCTGTACCACACAAGAACAACAGAAGGAACCAAGAGAAAAAAAAAGACAAAGAATTGAGGCAACAAAAGATTCAGTGTGGGAAGAGGTGAGCTGAGGTCCCAGGTTGTCAGCAAAACACTGAGCATAAGCACAGCACAACCATTCCAGAATAGAACAGTACCGGGGGCATCAGGAGGAAAAGCTTCAGGGGAAAATGGAACCAATGGTATTCTTGCTGTGTTTGAGCATGTAGAAAATAATAAGATTTAGTAGGTTCTTGCAATTCTGATAGAGTTCATAAGAGCCTATGAGAACCTGGGCTCTTGTTTTTAATTTATTGAGCTTTCTATATTCCTATCACAAATTGTTAAATGCAGGAGAAACAAAATGTAGAAAGACGTAATCGTGGTTCAACAATGAGCAATAGTTATGTAGTTAAAATAACGTGAGTATAAATATTGGTTCAACCAAAAAAATTTGACATACCTATACAGGAATGATAGGAGATGTGTATGTTAAGAGCAGTGAGGATTGCAAGGACAGTGGGAAATAAGAAAACTTGGTTTCCTTTTTCCGCAATAAAAATTCAAGCTTTACTTCTGCTGAGGATGTAGAAAGTTGGAAGAGACCATTGCATCAACCTAACAATGAAACAAATTGGATAAATTACAAAACCATAGTTTTATTGAACACATCAGAGAACTGAAAATACAAAGAAACCGGAAAAAACCTAAATCCAGAAAGTAGCAAGCCCTTTACAGGAGTGAAGAGACTTATGCCTGTTTCATTTCCGACAGAGCATGAGGAGAGGTAACCCACCATAAACAGGAGGAGGAACAAGCCAGCTGAAGTGTTAACAATGAATGGTTATCAGTGAGCTGCCATCGCAGATTAGAATCCTGAAGATCCCCAGTTGAAGGCAAGGCAGGAGCACTGAAGGAATTGCCTCTGAGGCATGCAAGTCTTCCCCAAGGGGAAGGCAGCAACTGCTGAAGACTGGGGATGGGGAATGAGAAACCCATTTTAAATATAGGGACTCGCATAGGCTAATAGTAAGGCTGAAAAAAGATACCATGCTAACACTAATCATAAGAAAGCTGGAGTGGTTATATTAATATCAGATGAAATCAGAGCAAAGAATTATTACTCAGGGATTTAAAAAAAGTCATATAATGATTAAGGAGTGATTTCATCAGGAGGATATATCATTCCTAAATATTTATATGCTTAATACAGAGCTTCAGTACACACGGGAGAAAAAAAAAAACTGATAAAATTTCAAAGAGGAATAGACAAATCCATAACTAACTATAGTTGGAGATTTCAACACTTTCTGTCAAAAAGTGACAGAACAAGCAGACAGAAAATCAGTAAGGATAGAAAAGGCCTGAACAACAATATTTACCAACTTGACCTAATTGACATTTACAAAACACTCAACCCAACAGCAGAATACACATTATGTTCAAATACTATGGAACCTTTACCAACATAAACCACATTTGGGGCCATGAAACAAAATTTCAGTAAATGTAAAAGATTCAAATCATACAAGTATGTTCACTAGCCACAATGGAATTATGTTAGAAATCAGCAATAAAAAATGTCCAGAAAAATCCCCAATTATTTAGAAACAAAATAACATACTTCAAAATAACCTGTGTGTCAAAGACAAAATAAAAAAGGAAGTTAAAAATATTTTGTAATGTAATGGAAACACAATATAACAAAATTTGTGAGATGCACTCAAAGTAGTGTTTAAAGGGAAATTTATATTACTAGCTTTAATGCATATATTATAAAAGTGTACACTCAATGTTCTGAGCTCCAACCATAACAAACTAGAATAAGAACAAATTAAGCCTAAAGTAAGGAGAAGAGGGGAAATAGTAAATATAAATCAGAGAGATAAAAAATAAACAATAGAGAAAAACCAACAAAGTAGGGTTTTTCTTTGTTTTGTTTTAAGTTACTACAACTGATACACTCTTGGCTAATCTAATCAATAAAAAAAAGAGAAAACAGATTATCAATATCAGAAATGAAAGAGAGGAATTACTATAGTTCTTACAGATATCAAGGGGCTAATAAGGGATATTAGAAATAATTTTATAACAATAATTTCAATAATTAAATGAAAATAACAAATTTCTTTAAAACCACAGTTTACCAAAAGGGAAACTAGAAGAAATAAAAACTATATATAAAGAAATTGGGTTTATAATAAAATATTTCCTCTCAGACTACCTCTGGACTCAAATGACTTCACTGGTGCATTCTAGCAAACATTTAAAGAGGAAATAGTACCAATCTTATACAAATTATTTCAGAAATTAGAGGAGACAGGAACACTGCTCAACAGTGTATAAGGCCAGCATAATCCTGATACCATAACCTGGCAAAGATATTTCATGGAAAGAAAACTAAAGACCAAGATTGTATGAACATAGGCACAAAAAATTCTTTCAGAATATTAACAACTCAAATCCAGAATACTTAAAAAGAATCATAGATGGTTAGTCTAACATTCTAAAGTGAATCAATGTAATTCACCATCTAAACAGACTGAATTAGGAAAACCATATGATCATCTCTATAGACACAGAAAAAAAGTGACAAAATTCAATACGCATTCATGATTAAAACAAACACAACTCAGCAAACTAGGAATATAGGGGAATTTCCTCAACTTGATAAAGGGAAATCTACAAAGCCCTAAATTAACGTATACTTCATGATGAGGGACTGAACGTTTTACTGCTAAGATCAACAAAGAACAACGCAGTCCTTTCAACATAGTATAGAAAGTCCTAACCTGTGAAATATACCAGAAATAAGAGATAAAAAGTGTAAAGATTGTCAAGGAAAAAGTAAACCTGTCTTTATTTTGAATTCAATAGATCATTCCTAAAAATTGAAAAAAAAAATTAAACACTGCAAAGTACATATAATACAGATATTAAATTTATGTTTTTAATTTAAAAAGACATTAAATGATTCAGAAGTGGCGAGTGGTGAGGGTAATGTACTGCTTTTTGCTATATGCTTTGTAGTGTTTTTTTTAATGCTATTTTACTTTGATAAAAATGTAAATTAATTTTTTTTTAAAACAAGAGGAAAAAGCCTCAGCAGGTATTAAGTACATTTATTCAACTGCAACTACTTCTTCAAAGTCCATTTCTTTATTTAATAAAGGCTTTCCCCTGCCCATTCCCTTAGTAAATTAAAGTATTGACTGAGCTTTGCCCTTTTTGAAAACAAAACTTGTGAAATCCAGAAGTACTTAAAAATGCAAGCACATTTTCACTTATTAATAGACTGTAATCAAGGCTTGGAATAAAAATAAATGTGTAAATTTTAGGCATAATTAATAAGCTTTAAAATTGTTTTTCCCATGACAAGAATTAATCATTTTTGACTGTTAGCTTCAAGGGCAAGCATCTATGCTACCACAAATGGTTTGCCAATAGTGCTATGTACGCATATGAACATATATTTTCATGGTTATTTGCATAAGTATTTATATGTGCATATACATTTATGTCCATTTAGCAAAAAGACAATTTTCTGATATTTCTATTTTTGCAATTTGTCTTAAAAACTTCATCTAGCCAGAAAAATTCTACAGTGGTTTATACTCACGCTGCCCATCTCCACTTTCAATACAGTTCTCTCCTTTTGTTAATGCATGTTAAATGGGCAGAGACAGTTCAAGCATCTTTTGAGCACAAGAATTCAGCTCATTAAATCTCAGGCTGAAGACAAAAATCAAAGAAAGGGAAGAAACAACACATTTTAACTGAGAGACCCAATACCCCTTGGGTCCACTTCCTCAGTTCCTTTGACTTCCTGCTGCTTACATTGTGAATAAATCCATTACCACATTCTTTGGGCAAATCCCACAGTCTGTGTGTTTTTCTTTGTATTTACATAGATTGAAAAGTTGTCCCCCAAATTAACTTATAATTAACATTTTACACAAGAAGTCAATAGGTGGCAGTTACTCAATAACTACCAAGGTTTCAAAGGGAAGTTTCCCATTAATAAGAAGCTGAGTGATCCCTCCAGGGAAGTGTATGTAAAACTCATGGACTGTTTCTCCAGAGAAAAGGGCAGCAATTCAATAAAGCAAAATAGACATATTTCAGAAGGCCAACCAACACTTGCTGCAGAGTGTTGGTTGGTGTCCGGTGGGACCATTGTGAATGGCAGATATGTAATGTTAAGTCTAGTAAGTGTCACTGAAGTGGGACTTTGAAAGGTAAAACATGATGTTCCCTGTGACCAATTTGAAAATGGAGCTTTTCAGCTTAAATGCCTCCCCCTCAGAGACCACTCTATCTAAAAAAGTTTCCCTGTTATTCTGGCTCCCAGCACTCTGTTCAGTTCTTGCCTGGCATTCACCACAACTTCCTACTGTTTCCTTTTTTTTTATTGGTCTCCTTTCCTAAAATATCATTCCGTAAGGGTAGAGCCATGTTTATTCTGTTCAACTCCATGCCCACTGCCTGGTAAAAGGCCTCTGCCTCATCTAGAAGGTATGATTGATAAAATATGGCCCTGAAATAGATTATTTAGAATGTTTTGTTATTTTTGTGGTTGTTTCTTATTCAGGATATAGACCGATTCTTTAAAGCAAACTTTCAGCAAAAGGTTCATTAAAAAGCCAATTGTAAAAATGCAGTGCATAGTGCTTGGGGAATAGATACCCAAGTGAGCAGTTGCTTGTTTAGTAATCTCATCTAGTGTAATCGAGCAAGCACCCTCTGGGCCTGAAACAATTTGTCCTTAAATAAATCTCATAAATGAAACATATCGGGGAAAGAAATTGGGAGCTACGACAGGCAGATGCACATGTCTGTGATTCACTTGTTTGGCCATTACTTTACTTACGCATTCATTCATTCAATCAATTATCAATTCATTCATATATTTATGCCATCCACTTGTTCACTTTACATTTACCAAATATTCATAAGTGCCTGGTGCTGTGCTACAGTTGGGATAGAAATCGTGTAAGAAGAGGAAGATCTGATAGAAACCAGTGTGATGGATTAGAATAATTCAGTATCCCCCTAAAAAAGTGTTAATGAATAGTCACTCTCTAAAATATCTTTTCCATGAGTTAGGATTTCAGTATGTTGAATTTCCTTAAAATGAAAACAGCTTTTAAAGAAATACTTTATGAACTATCAGGATTTCTCAGACTTACCACATATTATTGATGCCACCTGGACTGACCTTCTAGTCACCCAATGAAAAATGAGGAGTGCCCTGGTTTGTGGCCGTCCTGATAGAACAAGGCCTTGAATGCCTTAAATGCACCCTGACAAGCTCAGAGTCAAGGAAGGTAACACATTGTGTTTCAATGTTATTTTAAAATCTATGCCCTGATATAATATAAGGATCTAACTGGAAGAAGGAGATTGTCTATCAGAAACCATTATGAAATTTGCAGAAACCTGAGACAACTACAAATGATAGGGGAATATTATGACATTTGGGCTGCCGGGGGGCAGTATCACAGCTGAAAATACCTAGTTAGAGGGAAACTATTCACTCTTTAAGAAGGGCAAATATGTATTATCTTTCTAAATGGGAAAATCTAGAGAAATAAATATTAACACGGAGCCTCAAAGCCACGGCCATACACTGTCACCTTTGGCCACAGTTAGAAGATCCACAAAAGTAAGAGAAGACTGGGAGTGGGGGCTGAGGCCTCTGCCTTTAACTAGAGTCCAATTCTTAACTAAAGTTGTTAAACTAAGAAGATCTCACGTTGGTGGAGGTAGACCATAGCCACGAAGGAAGTGAAGAGATCTGAGTTCTGATCAAAGCTGAAGATAGTTGTGTAGGAGTCCAAAGTGTGTGAGGAAAGGGTTGAGGATTTTCTCTTTGAGGCTGAAGAGAAAATGTAGAAAAGATTAAGAATCTTTGTATGAATGATCAGTTTCAAAGACTGGCACCTTAAAATATTTATTAAAAGCAAGATAAGATGATAAACTCTTCGTGGAGCCATTATCTTAACTCAGATTTTAAACTTCTGAGATTTGTGTCCTTTCTCAATATTTCATGGTTCTTCTGTCAATTGCAAGCTGTGTGACCTTAGGGAAGTCATTTATTTGATTTGGCTGAGCCTCATTTTCCACATATAAAATGGGGATAAGAATGCTTACTTTACAAGTTTGTAATGGCTATTAAATAAAATACATATAATGTTTAACTCAGTCCCTGACACACAATAAATGCTCAATAAATACTGACTAACTAATAAAAAAAAGATGATAAACTCTTTAATTTAATTTCAATTCAACACAGATAAAAAGACAGAGGGAAGGGTGGCCGGTTAGCTCAGTTGGTTAGAGCACAGTGTTCATAACACCAGGGCTGCTGGTTCGATCCCCACATGGGCCACTGAGAGCTGCGCCCTCCACAACTAGACTGAAACAACTGTTTGACTTGGAGCCAATGGGTCCTGGAAAAACACACTGTTCCCCAATAAAAATAAAAAAAAGAGAGAGAAACAGAGGGAGAACCGACAATAGGTTAGCTTCAGTGGTAAACTTCGTAGGCATTGTTTCCCATACTCATGGTGAGTGCTTTCCAGTGGGTGAAAGACGTTAAACAAAATGTGAAGGAGGAGGATAAAACTCATAAGTAAAACATATCAGATAAAGAACTGCACCAGCTACCGGTTTTCTGTGCCTATCATAGATACTTAAGCAGCCACAGGTGCCTTTAGGTGAGCTGCATCCTCATGAACTTCTCCGGATTCCTATCAGTAGACCCAAAGTTGAGCTAGTTACATGCACCCTTTTTTTTTTTTTTGTCATTTTTTTGTTGCCCTAAATCCTAGCCCCACCAACTTCTTTATTTTTTCACTGAAAGACATTATTTAAAAATAATGTTTCCAGGGACTTCTGTTTCTGGGAAAATTGAGTAGGTCATGTGTTTCCTTACTCCTCCCACTAAGTACAACTATAAACCCTGGACATTGTACAGAAAACGAACATAAGAAGATTCTGAAAGTTGGAGAGAAGAAGGCAGACCAGCTGAGACCTTGGGACCCAAGGAACAATAAGATGGCGTTTTCCCTGGGTTTTTTGTTTGTTTCCTTTCTTCATATATCCCAAACTCAGAGCAAAAGAAGACCGCAACCTGGAAATGCCCACAGGTGCAGATAAAACAGCCCCCAATACAAGCCTGCTCCCTCTAACCAAGGGACAGGAAAGGGGCAGCCTAGTATGATAGAAAACATTTAGATAATAATTGCTCCATTCCAGCTAAACATCTCAGAAAAAAAGTCACCCATCAACACCCACACCAGCAAAGGCCAAGGGGGAGCCCAGACTCCCACCTTGGCAAGTGTGTAATGAGACACCCCAAAGCCCCAGCAGGTGGTGTCAGAAAAGACTTAGTAGGGAGCTGGGATTTTCATCCTTACCAGTCAGTAACAAGTCCCTGCCTCCAGCAGTATCAAGAGAGACCACCTGGGGAGCTTGGACCTTCACCCCCACCTGGCTTTAATGACAGATCCCGCCCTCTCCCTGCTGGACTGGTGTCAAAGGAGGTCAGAATTTTCACTACTGCCTAGCAGTAATGAGACTATCCCCTTCTTGTGGTGCCAATAGAGGTCCCAAGGGGAACAGTGATAAGGCATCCCTTATCACTCCCAACCAGAGGGCTATCAGTAGAGGCTTAGTGAGGGCCCAAACTCCCACCCTTGTCCAGTGGTAGAGAGAAGCCCTCCCTCATAGGGTTCAGTGGAAACTGAGTGAGGAACTTGGATGGAGGTGAGGTGGGAGTGGGGGTTTGGACAATATAATGGCAGAGAGAGAGAGAGAGGGAGAGAGAGAGAGAGATAGCAAAGGAAGTTTCTGTTTTCAGGAAGCTTGGTAATATTAACCCTCAGCTACTATTAGCCCCTTAAAACATGTTAGACTATTGTTAGGTTTTTATGTAGTTGGATTTCATATGCATTTTCCAAGAACCCATTAGCCAAAAGCAAGAGTTGCCTTTGCTATAATTTTTTAAAATCTTTGCTAATTTGGTGAGTGGCCACAGTATCTCATTATTGTTTTAGTTTGGATTTCTTTTGTTATTTGCAAGTTGAATATTTTTCATATTCATTTTTTTGTCATTTGCATCTCTTGTTTATGAATCATTTGTTTATATCCTCTACTTAGTTGTCTATTGGAGTCTCAGAATTTTTTTCTTGTCAATTTTTGGTCATTGAGATTTTATATAATGAGGATGTTAAGGTGTGTGTGTGTGTGTGTGTGTGTGTGTGTGTGTGTGTGTGTGTGTGTGTATTGTTGACCAATTGGCATTAGCTCCTACAAATTTTCAAGCTCGATAGCTATTCTATTTTGGTTTGAGGGGTGAAAAAGTCAAACCAAGATAAGCTTTTAAAGTCAGCTTCACTTCCAACAGAAAAGGAGAGCAGGAATTAGAAAGCTGCTGAACAAGAGCAATTTTCATTCTCTCTGGGTTCGAATGAGATTCTTTTTTTCTCTCATGAAATAGGAACTTCTTTTCTGTTTATTCATACGGTTGTTATCAGCAATAACAAGAAACGTCTACTGAGAAGCGACTGTGGCCTAGAAGCTGAAGCACTTCAAATTGGGACATTAAGGCCAATGCAGTGGTTTGATTTAGACAGGGCCCCTCGATTCTGTTTGTTTTCATTTTCAATCATTTTGGTGAAAATGTGACAGTATGAATGGAATCTTCAGAGACTCAATGTGACACCGCTGTAAGCTCTGTTGTCTACACTTGATTAAACTGGGCTGGTTCAGAATCATATTCCTGCCACCACAGTGAACACAAGCAGTAAGAAAGTCTTATTAAATTCCTAAGCAGGCTGCAGCAGGCGTGCCAAAAAGAAAGGCTGTAATGTCTCCTCTGCTTTGCTGGCTCCAGTATGAACCAGAGCTGCAGCAAGATGCAGGCAGCAGGACAGAGTTTCCCCAATAAAGAAACTGAGGGACAAAAGGAAGGAACAAATTATCCAGAACTGAGACTGGAAAGGTTGGGGGTGGGGCACGCGAGGGCTGGAGGCCCAATGGCAGCACCCAGAGCAAGGAGAAAGAATCCTGATTTCAGTCCAGACAGCCAGAGAACACAGCTCGTGAAGACAGAGAGGCTGGAGTTCATCTCAGTCGCCTCATTTTTCAGTTGGGAAAAGGACCCAGGAGTGGTGAAGTGACCTGTATGGGTGAGAAAGGACATGAACTCACGTCTCCTTGTGTAACACCGTGCTGCCTCTCAACTAGCATATCATTTTTCCGAAACCATTTCCTTTTTGCATTCTCTCTGTGGTTGGAAATGAGAATGTCACGCTTTTGAGCCAGCAAGCCCTGCTGAGCACATAGAAGGTTCTCAATGCATATTTATTGAATGAAAGCTTCATCCTCTGCTGAAAAGTGAAGTCTTCAAAACCAAAGAGATCCAGACCCAATTTCTAGGTCAGCTCCACATCCCTGTATGACCTTGAGAAAATTACTTGGCCTCCCTGAGTCTCAGTTTCCTTTTCTGTAAAATAGGGATGATAATACCAGTACTTACCTCAGAGGTCTATTTTGAGGAGTCCGATAATACACAGAAAGCCTCTGGCTCATCAAATGCTGCTATGCCACTAGCTAGATCTTACAGAAAAAGGAATAAACGCTATAAGGAGATTAAGCAATTTTGCCCAAAGTAACTCATTCTTTAAGGTATAGCTTGGGTGAAAACCCGAGTCCCTGGATGTTGGGACGGTCTCTTTTATTCTTCTAAGTGATCTCCTATTCATGATGGCTCATTTTGCAAGGACCAAAGAAAGTTACTAATTATAATTCTATCATCTTGAATTAGTAAAGAAAAAAAATGTGCAATCACCCCATGTATATATAAGACACTGTAACCCGATGTCTATAGTAAAATATCAGATCTGAGTTGCAGTGAACACTGTCGGGTCAGAAAAGACTTTCTAAAAACCCCTTAGAGTCCAGCGGTTCTCAACCTTCCTAATGCCACGACCCCTTAATACAGTTCCTCATGTTGTGGTGACCCCCAACCATAAAATTATTTTCGTTGCTACTCTATAACTGTAATTTTGCTACTGTTATGAATCGTAATGTAAATATCTTTTTGTTTTCCGATGGCCTTAGGCGACCCCTGTGAAAGGGTCGTTCAACCCCCAAAGGGGTCGCGACCCACAGGTTGAGAACTGCTGCCTTAGACAAAGATGCCTTTGAAAGCTGGAAGAAGGCATTTGTAAGAAAGACACAGAATTATAAGGACTGAAGAAATTGGAGAAACAGTCTCAGAGGATCTTCCTGATGCCCCCACTGAGAGCTGGTAGCCTGGACAACCTACTCCCTTTGTCTGCACTGGGGTCCTTGTGTGAGATTAGAACTCTATAATAGCTGAGGCCTCATTGGTCTTCAAATAAATGAGCAAATCTGGATTAATCCTATAAATATTATAGGCCCAGGCCCTAGTATTCTGTGACATTACTGAGGAAGATTCCTTGGCTCCAGGTTGAATTTAGGGAAAGAAATTTGCTAGCTGACAACTGGGATAGGAAGAGATCTCGTGAAATCACTACAGGACAAATGTCACAGTTTTCATAGGCTCCACTGTTAATTGACGTTATGTCTACAATATTGAGTGAATTTGCTGCTAAAACCAAGTGCTTTCTTTACACTGGTTTCATATGCTTAACGTTCTCCGCCTCAAAGCTGCGTTGAGTAGCACCTATTTCCAAAAGGAAACCAGCATTCCTGTTGTTACTACTGCAATAGTTTTTGACATCTAAAGGGAAGAGCGCCCCCTGGTGGAAGTATAGTCCAATCAGGCAGCTGGCCCACCATTAAAGCTGTTGTATAGTGTTCATATTTGGGAAGTATCCCAAAAGTCATTGGTTCTGTCAAAAAATACCCATCGGGCTTAAGCTTCTACCAAGGAACTGTGCCTTACTGTGCATTTTTATAAAGATAGAAACCAGATGCATAATTTGGGGTTAGGATACAGAAAAGACAACCAGAACAAGGGACGGATCAAGAGTTAGGAACAGGCGAGATCCAGCATGGAAAAAGAGGCAGAGGACAGACCACAGACAAAGGAAGAAGGATGGCATGAAAATACATATTACTTCTTGGTATTTTTCTTCTTTAATTTTATTGAACTTTATTCTTGACACAAAACGCTTATTCTAGAATAATCCCTACCCTTTTTAAAAGGGGCACCTGGTATTACATGAAATGGCCAACGACTCCACTCCTAATGATGAAGTAAACCACACGTCCCAGTGCCTGATCTAACAGAACAGACGTTCTAATTCTTGTTCATGTTGTGCTCGAAGGCTTTTAAAAGGAAAAAAAAAAATGTGTCTGGATGCCAAATGAGAGCTTTGACAAGTGTGTGATTGGGTGATGGAGAGGAGGCATTGATGAATGACAGAAAGCCAAAGCCAGGCACCTCCTGTGGCTTCATTCTGAGTGACGTGTGTGTTCTGGGAGACTGTTATTCCCATCAAGGTGGCCTCCGCAGTGACTTCAGGGGTAGATGGATGAAGAGTTTCCTTTTTAATAGTCATGTGTTTATAATAACGTGTATTAGAAAAAAATTAAACTGGCATATCAAAGTCATGAATTTAAGGATACTATTTTTTAACATGAGGCTGGGGTTTTTTTTGTGTGTTTTTTTTTTAAAGGTGAGCTATTTTCAAGTAGTCAAATATTAAATAATGAGATGGGTAGAAAGGAGACGTGGCAAAAACCATGAGCAAATGCTCAAAATCACTGAGGTTTGAAAGCACTGTGTAAGTAAGCAGATACTATTCAAATATTTTCCTCTCCCCTCTCTGGAGAGTCAACAGACTGATCCCCTCTCTTTTTCTTTTGTCTGACTTGCTTTGTTAGTTTGCCTGGCTGCTGTCTTTTTCCCTGACACATTCCTGCTGCTCTGAATCAATTACAGTGTGCAGGCCAGTCCTTCTCCAGGCCTATGCAGCAGTTGTTCCAAAATGGAGGTCCAGCTAAGGAGGCATCTCTAGACTGTCCTCAGCCGGGTATAATGAAAGAATGGTCTCCGAATCAGGCATCCTCCCAGGTGCTTCCCACCCTCTCCACCAGCATCCTCCCCTGAAGAGAAGGGTCATGTGCCAACAATGTGGTCAACAGCCCCCCGCAGTGGGAGAGATGGATTCCTGTGCTGAGGATATGAAGAAAGCAGCTGCTGCCATCTTGGAGTCTCTTTTTCTCAGACAGGGTCCCTGAGAAGACTCAATGCCATGGTTAGGCAGAGGGTGAAAGGCTGCACTGAGAAATCGCTCTGAGCTGCAATGAGAAGGACCTTTCATCTCAGCAACCTCAGGGTGTTTCCCCTGCCAGCACCCTGCCAGTGTGGGTTTGGGCCCGTCCTCCTCCAGGGCTCATTCCAATTCAGATAAAAAGCATTCTGCCTTTTATGAGTGACCTAAGAGTGGGTTCTTATGTTATTTTCCCTTCAAAATGTCATTGTGGGAATGCAACTAGATACTGAATTTATAGTATCTCATAACGACTAAGAGCTCTCTTTGTGCACGGCTGAACTTCTCCACAGTCTGTGTTTTGACTGGCCACCGTTCTTCCACTCTACTGCCAGGGCAGGCCTCCGATGAGTCAGCCAATCAAAGCCCAGAAAACTGAAAAGGTCAGCAATCCAGAGGCATGAAGAGAAACTAGAACTTCCCAGTCCTGCCTTCCTATTAAAATGGACAAGACTCAAAACTAAGGACAGATTAGCCCATTTGGGATAATATATATGGAGACTAGTACTTGATATTTTCTTTCCTCTTTGCACCCAGAGTTTGGGTTCATACACTCAGTGGTAAATGTTTGACAATCAGTTCGGGGTGGGCAGAGTCCTGGTTTGTAGCCCTTGCCAATTTCTGTGGTATAAATACTCCAGTTCAAGCTACCAACATGCTGTCAACTGGCTGATAAAATTCCTGAAAATTTAACAGTCAGCTTTTGCAAGTCTGTTCAAGCCTGCTGCAGCATACTTCTGCAAATACCCCTTACGTGTATGTGCTACCGAGTTCTTCAATAGTGCATGGCACTGTGTATTTGGAAACACTTCTAGTTCTTCTGGTTGGTGCTAAGATCGCTGACATATTCCCTCATCTTACTCTACATCTTTACTTTCCTTCTCCGCTTTCTCAAGTTTTTTTCAAACTCCTCGCGTTCTCTCTTCTCCCTCTACAGGTTCTCATTTTGTTCATGCCTTTAAGCCATGGGGAACTGAGGTGATATGGGAACTGAGATGATGTGTTTCTTTTACACTGTGTCACTCACTCTATGATAGCTGAAATTGGGGCTGAGCTAGGAACAGCCAGTTGGGGATTAAAGATTCCACAGTTGCTACAGGCACAGTTCAACTATAAAA
>NW_017731501.1:542490-554371 GCF_001890085.2 Hipposideros armiger | reverse complement strand
AGAAACAGCCCACCTTTTGACTTTTGTGCCATTAGAAATTTCTACTTTATCAAGTGTTGAAATGTATTTTTATAGCATACTTCCACTTGTATTACTCCATTCTTTGGGGACATTTGAGACAAGTTGATTCTTCTACCTCATAGCTCTTCAATTAATTATAACATGAGATGTAGAAAGGTTCCCTTCTGTTCCTTTTCTGATTTTTCTCAGAAAATGAGCTTCTGCCCCTCTCTCATAGCTAATCTTATTGGTGAAACGCTGACTGTGGGTCCAGTCAGAGCTGGACTGTCACTGGTCCAGCTGACTGTGAACTTGGGGACAGACGCTTATTGGTATACCTCACTTGTGGGCCTGGTTACTGAGCTTCCAATGCAGCTGTTGTACTGGCAGGCTCCTCTTTTACTTCTTAGGAGCTGTGGGACTCTTGGTTGCTCTTGGCACCTCCTGTACTTACGTGTGCTGAGTGCCTTGTGGTACCTGCCTCTGTGTGGGAAGGAGTTCAGGTAAGGCTTTGGGATGGCAGCACGTCAGCCATTCTCCATTTCTTCATTTAAATCATGGGTGAACATGTTAAAGACAGGGACAACCTCCAAGCACCTCAAAGAATGTGCAGACACATCCCACACATTTGCCTTTATCCATGAATGAGAGCCTTTGATTTATGATCGTTAAATGAATTAACAATCCACCTAATTTGATATGAGGAAAGTTTATCAAATGCTTTGCTACAATCCAGACACACTATTTTGCCCATGTTTGCTGATGTATAACTTCCAGACCAGGGCTGTGGCTTTAATCTGATCCCCAGTAACATGATTGGGTTCCTCACAATCACAGCTTCCTGTGTGATGCAGTCACATGATCACGGCTTCTGTGCATTGTGCAGTGGACATGGGATGACAATAAGATGAATTAGGTCAGTGAAAACTCTGGATTCTACCACCATCTGAGTTATGTATGTACAAGGGAATTTAGAACAAATGGATACTGAATTTTTCATTTCAAATTTTTCATTGATAAAAAGAGATCATAACAACCTATTACTTTGTGGTCTCTTGAAATGTCTAGGGGAAAATGATGCCAAACTCTCAAATTCCTCTAAGAAGGATGGCTGAAATACAATGGGAACTACTGACCCTCAAAAAGCCAATGTGGAAACATCGTGTGAGACTGTGAGCTAATTGTCTATAAATAATAAGAACCGATTAGCAGTTCATATTTTAAGTTTTTGCTGTGTGCCAGGCACTGCTCTAAGTACTTTATATGAAGTAGGACATTTTTTCCCTCAAAATAACTCTGTGAAGCAGGTGCTATTATTATCCCTATTCTACAGTTAGGAAACCAAGGCACAAAGAGGCTAAGACATCACCACAACGCATATCTAGAAAGTGTCAGAGCCATTGTAAGCCCTGCTTTCTGGCTCAGTCCCTGTCCCCAGGCCTCCGCTAGCCTGGCAAGATGGTCATTCAGAATACCCTAGTGGATTCACAGCACATCAGGTGCATAAACCTACATTCAAACAGGTATGTTTATATTGACATTGATTGTTTTATCTTTTAAATCTGGTTTAACCTCTGCTGCTGTTCATTCACAAGTATAAGGATTAAAATAGCAAGGATAGTTTGGGGAATAGTGACATGCTGTCCCCCATGAGAGATGTAGGCTAAAAAGATGCTAAAGAATGTCTCAAAGAGGTGGTGGTAGCTTAAATGTTATTAAGGTGGTGGCTTCTGGGCAGAAGGTGGTGCTGGCTTAAAAATTATTCCCCAATAGCAGAGGAGATGAAGAGACATTTCTCTAAAGAGGACATACAATGGCCAACAGGCATATGAAAAAATGCTCAATCTCACTAATTATTAGAGAAATGCAAATAAAAACCACAATGAGATACCACTTCACCCCAGTCAGAATGGCTATCATCAATAAATCAACAAACAACAAGTGCTGGCGAGGTTGTGGGGAAAAGGGAACCCTGGTGCACTGTTGGTGGGATTGCAGATTGGTGCAGCCACTATGGAGATCAGTATGGAGGTATCTCAAAAAACTGGAAATGGAACTACCTTATGACCCAGCAATTCCACTCTTAGGTATTTATCCAGAAAAACCCAAGACATTAATTTGAAAAAATATATGCACTCCTATGTTCATTGCAGCGCTATTTACAATAGCCAAGACTTGGAAACAACTGAAATACCCATCAGTAGATGACTGGATTAAGAAACTGTGGTACATTTACACAATGGAGTATTACTCAGCTATAAAGAAGAAGGAAATCGTACCATTTGCAACGATATGGATGGACCTAGGGAACATTATGCTAAATGAAATAGTCAGTCAGAGAAAGACAAATACCATATGATCTCACTTATATGTGGAATCTAAATCTGGGAGGGTGTAGGGATGAAGGAGAAGGGGAAGGAACGAGACAATATAATCTGGTAACTACAATATGGCCTCAGGGATAGAAAAGACAGTCTGGGGAATATAATCAATAATGTTGTAAATATTTTTTAGGGGGCCAGTTGGACTCATGTCTTGTTAGGAGACCACTTCATAGTCGGTGTAGAGGCCTGACCACCACACTGTATTTCTGAAGCTTACATTGAATAATATTGTATGTCAACTATAATTATATATACATATAGTCACGGGATGTGGAGTAGAGTGTGGAAATGGAGTCAGTGGAGTTGTAATAGATAAGTATGATATTGGGGGTGGGAGGACAGTGGTTGGGGGAGGGGGGTTGTCACTTTGTGAGGGATGAAAAGGATAACTATTGCATTGTTTTGTACACTTGAAACTAAAAAAAAAAAAAGACATTGTATGCAAAAAAAAAAATTATTCCCCAATAAACAATCTGGTGGTAATCCTAACACCCTCTCCTTATGTTTCCACCTCCTTCTGGTCTCAGAAACACAGGCAAAATCATCTTCTACATCTTCTACATAACTACATCTGCTGGAGGAAAACTGATGCCTCATCTTGTGTCCAAGACCTCTGCCGCTAGAGGCTCAGATCCATTTAGAACCCAGGCAATGGCTCTAATGTTCTCCTGTGTTAAAACAGGAGGATGCAGAGACATAGACACCAAATCCTAACATGTGAAATGTAAGGACCTAGTGAATCACAGCATGGAGTTTACCCTCTTTTTAGAGGGCAAAACTGAAGCCAGATTGGTGAAATCATTTACTTTTGATCATACAGCCAGTTAATGCCTTATTTATCTTTGTTTCCCTATAAGTTGAGCATAGAAGGTGCTCAGTAAATGTTTAATTATCTATGCAAGTTCAGAGAGGTCAGTTAAGCTCTCTGGTCTCAGTTTTATCAACTATGAAATATGGAAAATAATACCTGCTTTTTATGCCCCCACAGAATTATTGTGAGATGAAGGTCAAATACAATGTATCCTTCCTCTCCCCCACACCACACACAACCACACACTTCAAATAAAATCACTAGAAGGAGACGAAAGAGCCAATGTTATTCCTCTCCCATCCCCTTCCTTTGTCTTAAAGATATTGAAGCAAAGCACCATGGTGACTTAGCTAAGGCCAGACATTGACTTCAGCTGGGGTAGGAAACCAGAGAGGAGGGTGATTATAAGGAACTGGTTCATATGATTATGGAGGTGGGAAAGTCCCAAGATCTGCAAGGCAAGTTGGCAACTCAAAGACCCAGAAGAGCTGATAGTGTAGTTCTTGTCTGAAGGCCATCAGGCTCAAGACCTAGGAAGCGCCAATGTTTCGGTTGAAGTCTGAAGGCAGGAAAAAAACTCATGTCCCAGTTCAAATGCAGGCAGACAGGAGGAGATTCTTCTTACTCCAGAGAGGGTCAGCCTTCTGTTCTAGTCAGGCTGCCAACTGATTGGGTGAGGCCCACCCACATTAGGGAGGGCAATCTGCTTTACTCAGTCTTCCAATTTAAGTGGTTAATTTCATTGTAAAGTGCCTTCACAGAAACACCCAGAATAACACTTAACCAAATATCTGGGCACTCCATGACCCAGTCAAGTTCACGTAAAAAATCAACCTTCATTTTACAACATGTTCTCATGAAACTGTGATAGGTTTCTAGAACAACCCCTACGTGGTAGGCACTGTGCTACGTGCTTTCACAGTACTTAGTACACATTACTTAGTTTCACTTAGTACACACTTAGTACGTGTGTACTAAGTATTGCAACTTCAGAGTCATAAATAGAAATGGTAACGTGTGTGTTCTAATATTTTCAACCTATAGCAAAATGAAACCAGAACTAAGTGGATTTTTTTAAATTTCATATTTAAAAGAAACACTAAGTGATTAGGAAACATAAACTGATTACGAGAATTCTTCATAACTGACATTCCTGAGCACTTGCTGTGTACCAGTCAGTAGGTTTAGTGTTTACGTGCATTGGCTTACTTAAATGTCACAAGAAACCCATGAGTCATTACTACGGCTCATTTAATAAAGTCATTTTACGAAAGACAGAACTGAGGACTAAAGAGGTTAAGTGACTTTCCTAATGTCAGAGACCAGGAAGTAGCAAAGTACAACAGGAACCCAGGTGTGTCTGAATTTCAAGCCCCTGCACGTGACCTTTACATTCTATTGCCTTATTAGTAACAGCTTGCAAGAGGTGCCAGGGAGTGCATTGCCCTCTCCCCTTCACCCCTTACAGCTTCATTCTCTCTTTACTTGACACTGAAGGACTAGAAATTGCATACCTTAAGTATAAAGCATGGGATTCTATTTTAAAATTACAAATTTTGTTTTGATAGTGTTAATGGAAGATATTGTAAGCCTCATCACAAGGCAATACCAAGGCCTGGCATTTTGATTTAATACTTGAAAACAGGGATTCAAATCTAGTTTGAAGCAATGGTACATATTAACCTCTGCTGGAATGTCGTAGCTCACATCACAAAGCACTTTCTCCCTAAAGTCTCACCGTGACCCTGAAAGGTAGTACTATCCTTATTGTTAACAATAAATAAATTGAGGTTCATAGATTTAGAAATTTGCCCAAGGTCACACTCCTTGTAAGTGCTCAGTTTTTTGAATGCTCTGTGTTGCCTCTTACTAACACCACTTATTCTTAGATACAAGTCATTCTCTGACAAATCTCATTGTACAGAGCTTTCAACAGTATTGGTAACAGTTACTGGACTAGAACCACATGAAATGGTCACTGCACAGGATCATTGATTGGAGAGGATTTGCTGAATCTGGAGGTCTTCCCAGGATACAGAATAGCTTTGCTGAGACATTTCTGCATGAAAGGATTTGCTATAATGTGATTTTACCTGAATGTTTAGCCGTTACTGCAAATTCCACTTCAAAAAGGGGATCTATCGTAACAAGCTACTGTTGTCACCATTTCTGCAGCTGGCATTCCAGAGTAAACCAGAGATTAAAGGAGTTTCTCCATGGCTTTAGAGGCACAGGAGGCAGGCTAGGGACCCACACATATAGCTATCCTCCCATCCTCAGAGGGTGATGCTATGGGGAGATAGGCAGCCTCTACCCTGCCTGATCAAATGTGCCCACCTGGCTGTCTTTACACAGCCTGGGAGGACAGATCAGGTTTTCTAAAAACCAAAACCACGATGGGGCTACAGTAGCCTCATTTGATGGGTCGAACCACAGGCCCCATCAGGAGAGCAGGGGAAGGGACTGAGAAGAGCTCACAGAGCCTCTAACCACGCTCTAGATGCCCCTGGCAAACTTTCAGATACCCCATTCATCAAAAATGCTCATCCAGAGAAAAATGATCATTGACAAGCCACCCAGGGTCACACCTGATGTAACAGCAAAATGATTCCAGGTGCAAAAGGGCCATGACTGCAAATGCAGGGTCTGCTCTCAGAACTCACAGGATGAGGCACATGGCAGAGGTGTGAAAGGATTCCCCACCAACACACACACTCTCCTTATGTCATGGTTACCAAGGCAACCCAACATGAGTCATCAAATCTCAAGGTGGATTAGCAGAGCAGGAGAAAGGCTTTTCTTTGTTGAAAGCTTTTCCCCTTCTTTCCTCTAATAGCTTGGTGTGATATTGATATTCAAATACCTCTCTTATCTTTAGAAATTCTAAAATCAGTGTATTTAGCTTGTTTGATCTTAGAAAGCCATCAACATTTTTTTTTTCATAGTGGGTCAGGGCAGGGAAGCCAGGGTTTAGCAATAATGCTGCAATTGGCAGATTTGAAATGGTTACTAGAACTGTTAGGGTGGTGACTTAGAAATTGTATCTGCTCTGAAGGTGGGCACTACTCTCAGGTGGCACCCCCTGAGAGGCATCTGGTGACTCAAAGGAGCAGGCCCCACCCTGTAGCACCCTGGCAAGCAGGCTCTTCCCTGGCACAAAATGGAATGGTCCCTCGGGGCGCAGCATGCCTACAGACTTTCTATTTTGGGCCCTAGAATTGCTGCATAGCTCATTGGGTCTTCCTGGGACCACTTACTGGAGGACTTTACCAAGAGCAGAAATAAGTCATCAGAGAAAATGAGATGACAAATCATGAGGGCAAAGCATGACAACGTGAGAAACTAAGTCCACTCCCTTGGCCTGAGGTTAAAACGCCTCCCTCTCAGGAGATTCTGCCTGGATCTACTCAGAACACCGCAGAGAGGGATCCAACGGTTGACTGGGAGGTGGGCCCTTTGCCAAGTAGGAAAGACGGGCACCAGCTCCTGGACTCGCCCTGTACCAGAAGCTTCCTCCCCGATGGGCACAGCCATGGTTCAAATCACTTGCCAGTGATGAATTCTCAGGTGAAAGCAAGTGCTTTAAACCCAATGAAGGAAAGAAGATGGTGCCCTGGGAGCCAGTAAACCCAACTGTTGGCCTCCCTTCCTCCTTGCTCAAAGCTCCCATGATCCTTCCCCTTGGGTCTTAATTCGGGGCCTGAGTTAGCTTTTGTGATACAGCAACAGTCCTTCCTGACCTGGTAAAGTTCAGCTGGAGGTAATTGCTATTTGATGGCAAGACAAAAGAAGCACAAACAATTCCATGTCAGCTCACTTCTCCCCACCTACAAAGTAAACAGCAGCTGTTAAGACTTCTCATCATCGACTGTTGCAAAAAGCTTAATGGCGACCAGGAAAAGTACTTCTTGAGCAGGATGATTCCTGTGGAATCTGTAGTCACCAGAGCAGCAAAGTATTACTTCCATCGTGCTGGGGAGAGGGGTGGGCTTTGTTTTAGAGAACAGTTTTGAAATAGTATTCATTTTCAGAACCTTTGATCGCTAGCTTCCAAATGTGTAACGGTCCATCAGATATTCCACTGGGCCCATGGAGAGCAGAGCTACCGCCCAGTGTGTATGATGAGAGAAAGCAAAGGTTTGTGTTCGTTAATGTCCACGATGTCCACAACTCTTGCTTCCCACCACATTCCCAGGCGATTGGGCCGGAGTGGTGGACTTTGCAATGTTTCTTGTCTGCTTCCCCTGCCTCATTCTTACCAGCCTGCCCTAGATCTCCTATAGACCCATGGCAAAGTAACTGC
The DNA here is from genome assembly GCF_001890085.2 of Hipposideros armiger. NCBI lineage: Eukaryota > Metazoa > Chordata > Mammalia > Chiroptera > Hipposideridae > Hipposideros > Hipposideros armiger. The sequence continues at coordinate 546,873 of NW_017731501.1, read as the reverse complement.
TCACCCCTTGGTCTGTTCTGTGGAGTTAGGCTGAAGCTATGCTAACAGGCTTGGCTTTATCCACAGGTAACTCACAGGTAGCGTTTGGAGGATGTTTCAAGAGGGGTTTTAGAGAGCACCCGTTCCCCCTCCATTTAGATGAAGAAAATGAGACCCTGAGAAGTGAAGTGACTTGCCTGAGGTCACACAGCATCCTAGTGGCAGAGACTAGAAACTGAGCTTCCTGGATCCAAATTCAGAGTCCTCAGCACTCTCACTCAGTGAGGTCTGAAGGGAGAAACAAGGTTCCCTCAAGTCCCCTCCTGATATAAGTGTTGTCATCTCTACCTGATTTTTATTAACAATAGCCAAGATATATCTGGAAATAGGATAGTGATATTTTAAACCACTGAAACTTTAGTATAAATTAGTAGATTTTATCAATCAACTACATGAATGGAGACCTTTGTGTAGTGAGAGAGCTCAGCGTCCAGGGATAACAGTGGGTCCCATTAGGGGCCAAGAGAGAAGGGGCAAAAAACCCTGAAAAGAAATGTCACTTATATTATAGCTGGCTCCCCAATTTTGAGTGGAGGCAGTGGCAGAAAATGTTCAGAACTCATGGCTAGGTTACGTACACAAACTGAACTGCTTATTAGCAAAGAGATTTAATGATCTGTCTCTGTTTTACCTCTAGTTGGCCTGTATGACCTTGACTGACCCTCAGGAATTATGAGCTGCACAGCCTCTGGTCTGCTGAAAAGCTCTCTCACATCCCTATAGAGTGAAATCAGATGACCTTAGCCTCTTGAAATTACCTGCTGCTGCTGCTCTTGGCTCAATTAAGTTTCACTTGCACTGTCTCTCAGTGTCCTGACATTTCCCGTTCACAGTTGCTCTCACCAGCCTTATTTCCTACCTCTTTCAAAAGATCTCTATGACCACCTCTAAATCTAAAATAAAAATTTTAAATTATACTTATCCTAACATGGTGAGAATCTTGATTAATCTGAGCCCAATCATCTGAAAAACTGAATAGGTGGGTTTTTGTGGTTGTTTTCACACTCAGTTTTCAGAAGAGGAATCAGTCCATCTTGTGGAATAATTTGAAACCATTTTGCTCTGCAAAAACCCCAAGAGGTTGCAAAACAATGTCAACAATACATTGTCATCCCTTCCCACCCATGTCAGAATCATAGCTGAGACCACTGATAGAGAGCATCTGTTTTTCTAAGGTCAAGTTGCTTTAGCTTCTAAATTTCTGAACCTGCTGACAATGCCCTTGACTGGTACAACTGGAATCATTCCAACAGGGAGGTTCCTTGGTTGGGAAACTTGCTTCTCATAGCAGTGGGTGTGACTTTCTTTCCCTGCCTTTCTCCATAGCCTTCCTGCTCCAAATCTGTAAGTGTGATGCTCAGACTCTACCTGGCACCGATAGTCTTAGCTTCTTCGTCCAAGGCCTAAGCCCAATTGTTCACCCCAGCTTATGTGACTTATCTCACTTTGGTGGATTCCTGTAACTTCCAACTGTTTATTTCTTCTATACTTTAAAGTGCCTTCTCTTTTGCTGACACTGCTTTCAGGTTGCTTTTGGAATTACCTATTTTCTTTTTCAACCCTGTCCATCAGCATGCTGCTAAGTGATTCCTCCCCAAACTGCAGCTTGGCCAGGAGCTCCTTTTTAATATCTTCCTCTCAAAGCAAGGGCAGAAGAGTAGGGATGTTTAAACATTTCTGGGAAACTTGGGGAGCAGAGAGGAGCCTCCAGTGCTTGGAAGAAACAGGGAAAGTTTCAATGAAGCTGTTCTGGAGTGAAGGTAGTTTGTGGTCCTGGGTACTCTGTTGAGGAATAATTGGAGTGTCACTCTTCCAGTGTTTACATGCTTGTTAATAACATGGCATTACAGGCCCCACTCTGCTCCTTAGCTCTTGCTTCTAGAATGTTTTCTAGCAGTCAAAGTTTGTATCTACTTGCAGCCTGCACTCCAGAAAGAATACCTCCATAGGTGACATCAGACCATACAAATGTACCTTGATGAAATAGCTATGATTTCTAAAAGATATCATGAATTCAACTTTTGAGCAAATAGAAAGCAATGGAACATACAGTAAAATGAGCAGGCCTCTGAGTCAGGCTAAACTGGATTCAAAATCTGGCTGAGACACACTAAATATATATGTGGCTATGAGCAAATTATTTTAATTCTCTAAAATCTCAATTTCCTCACCAGTTAATGTGAATTAAAACAACAAGTGATTTATTGAGTTATATGGATTACTTAAAAGTTACCATCATCGACAACAAAGAGTTAACATCTGGAAAGCACTTATTTGGTATCAGGTTCTACTTTCCGGCATGTTACATATATTAAATCATTTTGTCCTACTAACCCTAGGAAGTTATTATTAATGAGGAAACTGAGACACTGAGAGATTAAGTAACTTGCCCAGTATTCAGCTAGACCTCAGACCCTGGTAAGCTGGGGTTGGGGGCACCTATCCTGCTCCATGCTTTAGGTCCTCCTATAACTAAGAGGCAATGGGACCAGCAGGGGCCTCAGTCCTCATTTCTCTCCAGCCCTTTATTGAATGCACTCACTGGGGAAGACCAGATGCCCGAGGAGCTCAGAGACCTGTACCTATGGGGTTGTCCCAGAGTCCTGGACCAGGCCCAGATTCAAGAAGGTATTCTACCAAGCAGACTGTGCCTGCTGGTCAGCAGGGTATCTCTTTCATAGACATCAGAATAATGTTTACAACATGATTCTAGGTGAATTTTTGTATAGAGATGAGGCCCTGCAGAAATTTTGCCCGGGGCCACACACCCTAGGGCGGCCCTGCAAGGTCCCGCTGCTAAGAAGCAGTGGGGCTGGGACTGGAACTGGGCAGCCTGCCTCTAGCACCTGGCTCTCCGTGTATAGGACTAGCTCACAGCAAGCACACAATACAGGGGAGTTAGTATTAGATTTTAAATGCCTTGGGGATTTGAGCTTAAAGGAAATTTGTGAAATAAATGATTTTGCTCCTGTTCTTAAGTCTTAAATCAGGCTCTATAAAAGGAAACCCACTTGTAAATAATTAGGGATAAGAGCCAATGACTGACGCTGGGGATAGTTTCCCAGGCTGTCAGGTTTTTTGGTGAGAGAAGAAAAGCAGGTGTTGTATATTTTGTCTGGTCTTTTCCCGTCTTCCTCAGAGGAAGCTTCTAAACTTTTGGTGTTTTTTTGAGTGATAGGAGTGTCTTTGTTATTCATGGTGGTCCCTAGGACCACACCTGACTTTATTCTAACAAAATGATTTATGGTGAGCCCTAGATAGTTTCGGGACAGAGGCTGGCCATGCCAGAAAGACCCCCGGATGTGGTGACAGGGGTGGAGTGGGAAGGGTCCAGAAAATGAGTTGAACCACGTGGCCAGTGATCCAATCAACCACGCTACTTAATGAAACCCCCGGAAAAGCTCTGGACACCAAGTTCAGCGGAGCTTTCCTACACTAATGTGTGCAGAGAGTGATTCATCCTGAGGACATGGAAGCCGCATGCTGAGAGCCCTTGTAGACTTCATCCTATGCATCTCTTCACTTGGCTGGCCGTAATGTGTTTCCTTTATAATAAAACTGTAGTCATAAGTGTAGTGCTTTTCTGAGTTCTGTGAGTCATTCTCATAAACTCTCCAACCTGAGCAAGGTAGTGGGAAGTCCACAGGTTTGTAGCCAGTTGGTCAGAAGTGTGGGTGGCCTGGGAACTCTGCAGCTTGTGACTGGGGTTTGAAGGGAAGGGAGGCTTGTAGGGGACTGTGCCCTCAACCTGTGAGTTCTGTCCTAACTCTAGTAGTTATCGTCAGAATTTCATTGAAGCAGGAAAAGGAATATTCTGCCCTGTGAAGCCATGCCAGGGCAGGGAAGGGGTGAAAAGGGTGATGGGCGAGCACGACTTACGTTTTGTTTTCTGGGCTCCTCTCACGCATGTTGGCCTTACCAAGCGTTTTCTTGATCCTCCACGCAACACCCCTCCACTGCCACAACTTAGAGGTCATGTCTGAAACACAGCAACATCCTCTCAGAACCCTTCAATCCTTTTCTTATTTATAAACCTCAGTTAGTATCTTCTGAAAAATTGAGAAAAAAAATTAATTTTAATTAGACTAAAATACATCCCATACCTGCACTTACATTCCTTTCTAAGGATGTCAAATATTTGACACAGGTGTTCACAAGGCATTTAAAACAGGATGAAGTTCTTTTCCCCTGAGTTTGGATTAGACATGGTTCTGTTTAATGGACTTCCATGGTCCTTAGAGTCTCATGATAAAGTAGAAAGAGCATCGCATTGGAAACAAATGCCTTGAGTCTCAGTCAGCTCAGGAGCTGTGCCCTCTGGAAGCAGAGGAGGGCAGGCAGGCA
>NW_017731501.1:497786-541610 GCF_001890085.2 Hipposideros armiger | reverse complement strand
AGAAGCAGGTTTTGATTAGTCCTATAAATGAAGATTTACAATGAACAAATCTCATTAAAGTGTTACCATAGCACCCAATTTAAGCCAAATGGACACAACCCCAATGCCCTTGTCCTACAAACCAAGTCTTATGTGGAAGCAAACATATATTTCAGCAGAAATTAGGGAAGAGAGATGGATGGGAGCTGAGGAAAGCACATCAGAGTCATTTCCCAGGGTCCATGATGGCCACAGGCTTTATCGATTGGTTCATGACAAGGAGACCTGATTTGAGTCCAAAAAAAGAAGCCACTCAGAGGTGGAAAAAGGCAAAAGGAGTACTTAGTTTTTATGAACCTGTTGGCTGGTGCTTGATGTTAATATTTCATGTTGTCAGTCTTGTCTTCTTTTTATTTTCAACTCAGAATGAAGAGCTATGACTGGCTCTTGACTGTAATCCCAGTAAGCGCATGCAGCGTTTCCACATTCTGCCCCCTCCCCCACGCTAGTCTTGTTAATGACAGCACAGCATTTGTTGAACAGTCTTCTGATCTTCAAGCCTTTACAAGTTGAATTTTTGGAAACATGTAATCATTTCAAAGATTAAAACAAATCAATCACCCTGCTGCTAAATATCAGCTTTCTCTTTCTTAGATATCAGCATGAGGGGGTCTAGCTTAGGGGCCATGAGAATCTGGACAATGGCCCTGCACAAAGCAGGCTTGTCCTTTCCCCTTTATGTATCTTCACCACCCCCAGTTTCTCGGTTGAGCTTATGATTTGGTTGCTAGGTCAGCAGAAGGTGAATGGTTTCCTGCGTGGGTGAGACAGAGTAGCTGCAAAGTGCGTAGTTTGCTTCAGCTCAGCAAATGGTGCCCCAGCTGTCAGGGGTACGCAGCATATTGGAGGCGATGATTCAGGATGGAGCACAAGGTGAATTGCCTTGTCAAGCACCGTATTAAACGGCAGAAGCTGTTCGGCATGTCCTTTCCCATCCTGTTTATCTCTCAAAGTCTATTCAATGGGCAAGCACCAGGCTCAGGGGTTCCTAATAGAATCATGGAGTATTAAGTTGGAAGGAGTCATTTGGGCCAACCCCTACTCTGTAGAGATGGGGGATCTTATGTCCAGTGTATGCAGGGCAGTGTGGGGTTTTTTGAGGTGGAGAGGCACATGAAGAAGATAGTAATCTGGCCAACAAAATAGGGCTTAGATTTTTCTCAGAAAATGGCTAATTGAATTGTGAATGCAAAAATAAGAGCAGTTCTTATGGCACGTGATGGGTAAAGATTCAAACCTGACAGTCTTAACATTTAGAAAAATGCACAGTTTTGAAATAGCTCGGATTCGTTCCCTAACGCCAATGACCTTACTCCAGTCATACAGCAATGTGTCAGGATTGGGGACAATATGTGATGTCTCCCCTTCCACCTGGAAGCGTATAGCCTTAGTTCATCTTGAACTATGTACAATCATTAATTCATTTGATGAAAATATATTCATTACTTACTGTGTGACAGTCTAAGGAAAACAGTACACATAAAGCATTTTATCTACCTTCAGAACTTTCCAAACATGCAAACATTTTTTTTTTTCTAATTTGAAGAAACGCACACAAAAAAGCATTTTAATTAGCCAGTTTTACCTACAAGGCAATCCATGGCTTCCACACATAGCCCCGTTTCTCCTTTCGTGTTTGGTAAGAGCCACTAGCTGTCAGAGTCACATAAAATGATTATAAATGGTAGACATTTATTTTCAGACATTAAATGATGGGAAGTAGTAATAAGTATCAATCGTGTAGCATTTTATGTGCGCAAAGTGCTTTAGCGTCCTATTTAATGGCTTGTTCTACATAATAACCACGTGTGAGATGGGCTGGAACAGCCTCTATTTTAAAGTTAGGAACTAGCCACCATCACCATATATATCAATGTCCTCTTTGAATGTTATTTGCCTTGGGGTTTGGGAAAAGGTCATCACATTTTAAAATTTTTTGGAATTTGCATTCTGCATGTTTAGATTTGGTTCACCCAGTCTTTTTATAATGGTTCAAATTCAAAAGTCAAATTCTGAACTGCACAGGTCACATCTGCGTGCAGCTGCCAAGATGAGCCATGGCAGGCTTGCCCTAACCCTCTTAGCTTTCATCATGATCAATAGCTATTACTCTGCTTCCACTGGAGCTCCATTTCATTCTTCCCATCACTTCAGGGAAACAATCCTTCTTTTCTCCATCCCCCCTGTCCTTCCAAGTAAGTGATCTTTGGGGTCCTTGTTAGCCTCTCCTCATTCACCCTTTTGCTCCAGCTTCCTTGGACATTGTAGTCACAATGGAGCCACCATGGACCAGCTCCAACGAAGATTAATCCACCCCCGTAAGCCTCCCTTTCTTCTGACAATCTCTGACTGGAGTGGGATTTTGGGGAGGCAGGAGTGAAGGTCTTGTATGCTCTCACTAACTCCTTTGTTTCCTCTTTCCATTCCTTCAGCAAGTATTCCTGAGCACTGTGATCACCCTGGGAGTGAATGGTGATCAAGAGGGGTGCCCCCTGCCCATGAGAAGCACACAATCTAGTGAGGAGCCCAGAAAGGTCAATGGGCAATTACCAACCAAAGCTGTGGGCGTCATGAGGGTGCTGGGAGCTACGGAACAGAAGGGATGGACATTTGCTCCAGGTCTGAGGGTCAGGAGGGCTTCCCAGGGGAAGCAGCTCCAAGGCTCTGTGCTTTGGAGTTAGACTGGGAAGATTTGCTTGAGAGAAGCTTTGCATCTAGGCAACCAAATAAAGTAAAAGGTGTGGTCGAGGGTAAAGAGAGTGAAAAGTGCCTTTATACGCTAGGCATTAAAGGAAGGGGGGGGGCGGGGCGGATAGGCTTCCTTTAGCTTTGCTATGACTCAGGCATAGGTCATTTCAGGGATAAAAGGTACCTTTGGTTGACCCCCTGCAGGATGTCTCTTGACATATGATAAGCACTGGGCAAGGTTCAGAACCAGCAAAAATACTTCTCTCACCAAGCTTAAAAGGACAGATGAGCTCCTTTTCAAATCACTGCTGACACACTCCATAGCTAGTCTCAGTGCTGAATGAGAAATGAGCTCAGGAAAGGGAACCTGGAAGCAGCTCTTTGTTTAATTAGGTGTGTGGCCTCCGCCAGTCATCTGCCCACTCTTGGCCTCACTGCTTCATTTATCTTATAGGATTAATAAGACCTGCCCTACTCACTCAACCAGTTTGTTGAGAAGATGAAATCATATAATAAATATGAAAAGTTTAAGGTCTATAAAAGTAAAGCCCATGTCCAATGGTGTGTCACTGTGTTCATTTGCTTCTGCTTCTAGATTAGTAATGTCCTCATCCACTGCTGAGTGTCTCAGGTGGCCCTCAGGTAGCTCACACCCTGTTAGACACTGCCCCCTCCACTTGTCACCCCACATCATTTGATCAACACCTGCTAATCATATGGACATTCCATGCACCAACCCATGTCATCGTTAACACCATCAAAATATTCAAATGGCCCCTTCCCGTTAAGGCCCCAAATCCATATTTCCCAAGTCTGTTCTGAGCCCAAGGCCAGTGCAATGTGCCCAAGGAGAAAAGCCTTCATCTCTTGATGCCCCAGGCCTGGGTTCTCCCACGGTGCTCAGCAGCGTTCTTCTAGCCAGAGCATCTCTGTCTTCATGCCTGATGATGATCTGGCACTTAGCCTATTGCACGTACCTGAGGCTGTTTTGGTAAAGGTGATGGAAGAACTACACCATTTAGTTCTTGGGCAGGGATAGACATGGAGTCTAACGCTAACTGCCTACTACATACTAAGTGCTCAGTAAATGCTTGTCAAATGAATACTCAGACCTTGTTATGAGTTGAATTGTGTACCCCCAAAATTGGTATGTTTAAGTCTTAATTCCCAGGACTCAGAATGTAATCATATTTGGAGATAAGGTCTTTAAAGAGTTAATTACGTTAATCCAATATGACTGGTGTCCTATAAGAAGAGGAGAGTTGGACACAGGACAGGTGTGCATGTACAGAGGGAAAGCCATGTGAGGACACAGGAAGAAGACAGCTATCTATAAGCCAAGGAGAGAGGCCTCAGAAGAAACTAACCCTGCCAACACCTTGATCTCAGGCTTCCAGTCTCTAGAACTGTGAGAAAAAAAATGTCTGTTGTTTAAAAGCCACCAAGACTATTATGGCAGCCCTAGCAAACTAATACAGATCTATTTAATAACATATAAAAATAGTAATCATATCACAGACCAGCACTCAGTTGTGATGGTGGAACTTACAGCTTCACCAGTAAGCAAATGACTAGCTTGTAGTGGGGAAAGTATTTGGGGGGTCCATCCCTGTTTCTTAGACAGCCTCGTGGGCCCACCAGAGCCCTCAGGAATAAATGACCAATAGGACAGAAAACAGCGACTTTCCTAACTGTAAGGCAGAGGCTGCTCTCTGAACATGTATGAGCTTTCTGTGTGCTAGATTAGGAGCAGGTATTATTTTCCATTTTACAGAAAGGTGACTTGGATTATACAATGAATCTGTAGTCAATTTAGAATGAAATCATGGGCTGCACATTTTCCAACCACAATGCACCCTAGCTAATCTTTGTTTCCTCTCCTTTCTCATCTCTACTTGCTTTCCAGAAAATCTTGAAGCACATACATAAGTACATAGATATTTGGAAAGTGGGTGAGAATTTAAAAGAAAAGCTAATATTTCACAACAGAAAAAAATTGCAAAAGCATCTTTGCCTACGTAGTCTTGGCAGCTGACACAAAAACTGAGAGCTCCACTGATTAATTATACTATGTCTGAATTATACCAGCTCTGAAGCTGAATTAAACAGAAGTAAAACTATAATAAGGGTCAAATAGACTGTCCCCCAGTGTACAGATAACAGAATGAAGCACGTGTGTTGGAGACATGATCAGAAGAGGCACTCAGACCCCTAAAGGGTTCAAGGGCTCTGCTCTCTGTCAGGATGGGAGCTCTCCAAGCTGTCCTCACTCCCACACAGGGAGCTCAGTGTCTGTGTGTGCTCTCTGTCCCCATCTTGATCTCTCTCTCAGGATGAGGACACCAAACTGCTCCGCCATTGTCTGCCCGACTCTGCCTTGACCAGTGACCTCCATCACCAGAGCCTCCTTGTTCTCTTTTCAGCCCTCCGTTCATCCTCATGCCTTTCTGAGAGCCCATTTTGTGCATGCATGGCTGCAAAGAGCTCAAACATCATCATCATCCAAGTTTGGAGGTGCGGGAGAATTTCCACGTGGGTAAAGAATGCCCTCAGCCCTAGAGATTCAGCTTCCTCAGTGGCTCTTCTCCCTGATCATGCTGCCACTCCCAGCCCAGTCCTATCTTCTGGGGTTCCTGCTTCTACACTTATATGCACTCCAGTCTTCATACGGCCCCCAGCGTCACCGTAAGTCAGATCCTGGACTCCCCTGTTCAAAGCCTTTCCATGCTTTCCTAAATCACGCAGTAGCTCACAGGACCCTGCCCAGTTTGTCTTCTCTGCTTTCTCTTTGGTTTCATCTCTCCTGCAACTCTCTTTCCTTTCTCTCTCTGGTTCCTGTAGGCTGGTGGTCTTTCTGTTCCTTGAATGCTCCAGACACATTTCTAGCTCAAACCCTTTGCCTTTCCCTTTGCCCACCAAACCTCTTGTCAGGTAACTTCATGACTTACTCTCTCTCCAACTTCAGGATTTGCTCAAATCACGTCCTCAGTGAAGCCTTTCTGTCTCTCAGTTTTTAAAACTACATCCCTTATCACCCACATCCCCAATACCTTTCTCTATTTTATTTTTTTCTGTTATGTGATCTTTACCACATAATAAATAATTTATATTAAATAATAAATATTTATTTATTATGTGGTAAATAATAAGTAAATAAATACAAATAAGTAAATAAATGTTCTCCAAATATTTATTTATTTTTTGCCTCTCCTGACTAAAAGGTAAGCTCAAAAATGATAGGGGCCAGCCGAGTGATGCGTTGGTTAAGAGCTGGCTTGAGATGCCAGCTCTGAGCAGCAGGGCCCCGGTTCGGATCCCACATGAGGGCCAGTGACACTGCCCTCTACAGCTAAGATGGTGAACAACAGCTCAACCTGGAGCTGGGCTGCCGTGAGTCACTGGCTACAGCATAGGCTGCAGCCCCTGCTGCAGTGGGCTGCCATAAGCTACCGTGTGTGGCCTGCAGCCAGCGTGAGCAGCTGGCAGCCGGTGTGAGCTGCCAAGAGCCACTGTGAGTGGCCGTCCAGAGACGGGCGACCGTCACCTGGGAAAAGTGCAATGATAATACCAACGTGGGCCAGTGAAGCAATGTCCTCCACAACTAGACTGAAGAACAAAAGGACAGCAACTTGTCTGTTCCCCTTCCCCCAAACCCCTAGCGCCGTTCCCCTCCCTCAATTCCCCAATAAAAAAATCTAAAAAATAAATGGTAGGAAATTTTTCTGCTCTGTTACAGGGGTACCAGCACCTAGAACAGTGTCTGTCAGTTGTTGAATGAATGTGCTCAAACTACAGCAAGTTAATTGGAAAACCAATCCATGATGGTAATTATGGGAATGTGTGTTTTCCTGAGGGACTCATTTATATTTCACATATTTTAAAGTGACCGTAAGTTTGCTGCCCTCTCCTTGCCATGAGGGATATTCGTGCAGTTTCTGTATTGGGCCCGCTCTGCTCACCTCATTCTTCTTTCTTGGGTCTCAAGAGAAGTGGTTTCCGGCCAGCAGCTGGGGACACGTGAAACATTTGCGTGGCCTTCTGCAGACTCTGCAAGTCGGTGAGTGTGAAATGTAAAATTCTTTTCCTTACAGAGTGATAGCTTCCGCTTGCCTCTCTCACCCGCATACACATAGCTATTATTATCTCTGCAGGAAGGGTTTTTGAAAATTTGTATTTTGTGAAACTAGATCACTTTCTTATACCACATATAAGAATAAACTCAAAATGGATTAAAGGCTTAAATGTAAGACATGAAACCTTAAAACTCCTAGGGGAAAACAGAGGCAGCAAACTCTGACATTGCTCTTAGCAATGTTTTTTGTTTTGTTGTTTTGTTTTTTGATATGTCTCTTCATATGAGGGAAACAAAAGAAAAAATAAATGAGACTACATCCAACAAAAAGTTTTGCACAGCGAAGGATACCATTAACAAAAAGACAACCCACTGAATGGGAGAAGATGTTTGCCAGATATACACCTGATAAGGAGTTAATATCCAAACTATATAAGGAACCCATACAACTTAGCACAAACCCCCCCCCAAACAATCCAATTAAAAATGGGCAGAGGACCTGAACAGACATTTCAGATAGCCAATAGACATAGAAAAGAGGACATACAGATGGCCAATAGACATAGAAAAAGATGCTCAGCATCATTCAATCATCAGGGAAACGCAAGTTAAAATCAGTGAGATATCACCCCACACCTGTCAGAATGGCTATCATCAATAAATAAACAAACAACAAGTGTTGGTGAGAATGTGGAGAAAAGGGAACGCTCATGCACTGTTGGTGGGATTGTAAATTGGGGCAGCCACTATGGAAAACAGTATGGAGGTTCCTCAAAAAATTAAAACTAGAACTACCATATGACCCAGCAATTCCACTTCTGGGTATATACCTGAAGGAATCCAAAATATTAATTTGAATAGATATGTGAACTCTTATGTTTATTGCAGTATTATTTACAATAACTAAGTTATGGAAGCAACCTAAGAGTCCACTGATAGACAAATGGATGAAGAAGAGGGGATACATATACACAATGGAATATCACTCAGCCATAAAATAGAATGAAATCTTGCCATTTGTGACAACATAGATGGACCTAGAGGGTATTATGCTAAGTGATATAAGTCAGACAGAGAAAGACAAATAGCATATGACTTCACTTATATGTGAAATCTAAAAAACAAAGCAAAGCAAACAAACAAACGAAACAGAAACAAGCTCATAGATACAGAGAACAAACTGATCGTCACCAGATGGGAGGGAGCTGGAGGATGGGTGAAAAAGTGAAGGAATTAAGAAGTACAAATTGACAGTTATAAAAACAATCAAGGGGATGTAAATTTCAACTGTAAAAGGGAATATGGAATATAGTAAATAATATTGTAATAACTATGTATGGTGCCAGGTAGGTACTAGACTTATGGGGTAATCACTTCATAAATTATATAAATGTCTAATCACTATGCTGTACACCTGAAACTAATATAATGTTGTATGTCAATTGTAGTTGGAGAATAAATTAATTTAAAATATAAGTTTTTAAAAATAAATATTATATTTTGTTTCTTTTATTATTTTTGCCAAGGAGAAATCTTGGCATCTTTGAATTTACAGTGGTTACCAAACAGAATGTGTGGTAGAATCTTATATTTATAGTGTTTGTGTGTATGTGTATATGTTTATATATATATATATGTGATTATATTTTATGTTTATATACACATATAGAAAGAATAAAAGAATATACCAATATGCTAACATTTGAGGGTGCTGAAAATAATGTGATTTTTATTTAACTGTATTTTCCACAATGAACATATATATTATATATATGATTAAAAAAATACCAATAAATGTTCTTATTTTTTAAAGAAAAAGACTTGTATTACTTGGGCACTTGCTTACTGCTAAAGATCAGTTTTCAGGTACAGGAAAATACCAACATTATCCCCTTGAGTTGTGACTATACCTTTTACTTCGCAATTTTAGCTTTTACATCTGACTTAATAAACTAAATAAAGACAAACTGAAATAGTAGTACTGGGTTCTCATGTTTCCATTTACCTGAATATAAGCTAAGCCTTAGGCTAACGTGGACATGGTTGACTAATGATACCAGTTTGCTCCATCACTTCCTTGAGAAATTGTGGTGTCAAGGCTGGCTGGAGAGTCTTAGAACTCTTGTCGTACTAGAACCCTTGCTTTGGTGTAGCCACATTTCCCTTCATTGCTACCCTCTCCTCTCTCCTCCAGAGGGGATGCCTGTGTTTGCTGCCTGCCCCTCTTCCGGGCTTCTCCTTTGTCTCTGAAACACCAGGGCAACATGCTCCATGCTGTTCTGGAAGCAACGTCCACTCTCTCCCCAAACCAGTGATCAAATTCTTGAGAGCCAAAGCCCACAGTCTCCTTCCTCCATCATATACATCTAGAGTACTTCATCTTTTGTCTAAAAAGTCTTTGTTTTTCTGTGTTTGTGCACTGGCTTAGATATTTCTTCAGGGAGTTGATTATGGACACCACAATGCATAGGAACCAGCACTCAACAGGTGCCCTGACCTGACCCTCTCTATAACCAGCAGGACAGGTTCTTCCCTTTGGGGATTGCTCCCAATCCTTCTGGAACACATCTCTCAACATGTGAGCCTTCTGCTTGATGTGATTTATAGAACATAAAACAAACTCCCTTCCCTGGTGTTCAGAATGCAGGGTCATCTGGTTCCTACCTGTCTTTCCAAACTAATTTCCCATGAATGCCTTTGTGAGTCCTCTCCAGGAGCAAAATCCTTCTCCTTGTGGTGCTCAGACTCTATCTGGCATCTCTATGCTTTTGCCCACCTCAGGAATCACCTCCATTATCTGCTCTATCAATTTGAGTCCCACTCATCCTTCAAGTCCTCACTTAGATATTATTTATCCTGAGATTCCCTGCTCCAGAAATTTGGTATAATTTCATGTCCTTGGGTTCCCCTTTCCATTATCTAAGTTGCTATAGGCTCTCACTTTTCTATGGCTTTACCCTCATTTATTGGGACATCACAAGTGAAAATAGATAGATGTGTGTGTGCAGTCTGTCAATTTCATCTGAAAGGCTCTCAAAGTTTTACTCATTTATTCCCATGTTATTTAATAGATTTAATTAAATTTCAATCAAATTAAGTGTAGTATTTTAACAAAATAATTTAAAGTTTATTTGGAAAACTATTTGGAAGACCAAACAAGAATATTCTGAAACACAAGAATTATGGGAGAATGGGCTCATAAGGCCAGACATTAGAATATTTGGCTATAAGGAATAAAACAGAATAATTTCAGTAAACTGGCAGATCAACAAAACAGAGAAGAAAAACAAAACACAGACCTAAGTGTATGCACAAACTTAATATGTGATTAATATAGTATTTCAATCTGGCTGGAGGGAAAAGTAAGCATGATGACGGCAAACTGGGTGAATCATTTGGAAAAACATAAAACCAAATTTCCTCTTTGTGTGATACATTAGAATATATTCTGAAGAAACTAAAGAGTTAAATGTATAAGAGGGAATGAAAAACAATAACAGAACAAGATAAAAATATAAATTAAAATTTAGTCAATCTTGGGGTAGAAAAGGTGTTAATAACACAAAAGAGGAGAAAGAATCCCAAAAGAAAAGACTTGATAACACTGATTACATAAAAATAGAAAATTTCAATAAGCTTAAAAAAAACTTTTAAGAGACGTAGACAAACCAGGTAAAATATTTGGAATACATGACTTAAAAAGAGATTATAACATTAGTATACATACACCTTTGGTAATAAGAAAACTATGAACACTTCATGAGAACAGGGACTAAAAACACAATTTACTAAAAAAAATGAAAAGAAATGACCGATAAACAAGAACCCATATAACTTCTCTAGTGAGCGAAGAAACAAAAATTAAAACAAGATTTTAAAAAACATTTTTATTAAAATATAGCTAACATACAATATTATATTAATTTCAGGTGTACACAATAGTTATTTAAAACAAAATATTTTTAACCACCAAATTGTCAATCATTTTAAAAACAATAACATCTAAGGTCAGTTATAGATGAATCAAGTAGGTACCTTCATTCATTGCTGGGGGTGTGTGTAAATTTCTACAGCTTTTTTTAATGACACAGGCCCAAACACTGCATGTGTATTTTTTAATCCTTTAACATATTTATATTTTTCAGCCCATTAACTTCACATCTAGGAAATTCTCCTAGGGGACTATTTATAGATAAGAACAAAATGCACAGAGATACAGAGCAATATTATTTGTAATAGCCAATGGCTTCAATCAACATAATGCCCAAAAATGACTTGTTAAATTCATTATTGTACATCCAAATGATGGAATATCTCATATTTATAAAATGGTTTTAAATAATATTTAATGACTTTGGGAAATGTTGTCACTATAAGTAGGTAAAAAAGCACATTTAAATGTGTATAATATAATCCCAACTTTGTAAAAAGAAATTTAAAATACATATTAAAAACATAAAGAGAGATATACCAAATGTTAATGGTGATTATCTCTGGGCGATAGCATATGGGTGATTTAAATCGCCTTCCCTAAAAAAAAAAAAAAAAAAAAAAAATCTCCTTCCCTATATTTATATATATTTCAAATTTCCTACAATAAACATATGTCATCTTTATAAACAGAAAAATTTTCTTTAATATAAGGATTTCCTTAAACAGGTTTTAAGTTCCTCAAGGGCATATTTTTAATTGAACACATCATCCACAGCATCATAACTCTTGCAGGGTTCAGGCCCAGGATGTTATTTTAAATGTAGTGGATAATAAATATTTATCTGATTAACAAATTTCCTTCTTGGATTTTTTTTGGTTCCCTTTCAAAAGAATATGCAGGATCTTTTTTAAATATTGCATCATCATTTAAAACTTCTTTTTTATGTGGGCATGTGATAAACATTGCTGCCTGTACTGTGGATAGCAGACAGGAAACCCATTGCCTGAAAGGGTTAATTTCGGGCACTTCTGGCCACCTGTTCAGCATCTGCCACATGGCGTTCATTTCAAGGCCCCCAGGCTCACCAATTCAGGAAAGGGATTTTTGCTTTGCAGTGGATATATACACAAAGGCAGGGCCAATGCAAATAAGAAACTCCCGGTCCAGAAATAAACATTTCTTAAGCAAGCCAGACAATGAAATGGATGATAGCCTTTTCTTTCAGAACTTTTTTGCAATTACATTTTTATAGATTTTTTAGAGGAAATGAAAAAGGCAAACATATAATTGACTAAAAGAAATAGAAGTAATAAACCAAGCCAGAAAAAGTCATGAGGATATATGTATATAAGGTAAAATAACTCTAATATGAAAGTCTATTACATTATGTTGAAGTTATATAATTACCTACACGTGCTGCTTTAGTTGTAAAAAGAGCTGGGTGAGCTGCTGTGATATGGAGCTATGAGGAAGGCTCAGGTCTCTTTCCGAATCTGGATATCCTCTGGGCATTTTAAATCCTAAATTTCAAAAGCAGCTATCAGTACTGAATTCTGAATTCTACATAAAAGAACCGTGGAGGAGGGTGGTGTGTGTGTGAGTGTGTGTGTGTGTGTGTGTGTGTGTGTGTGTGCATTTTAAAAACTTGTCTCATGGGGGTGACCAGTTAGCTCAGTTGGTTAGAGCATTGTGCTGATAACACCAAGGTTGCCGGTTCGACCCCCACATGGGCCACTGTGAGCTGCACGCTCCCTAAAGGAGTCAACTATGCCATTGTAGCATGAAAGCAATGTGTAGCCGATGACCGTGGCTGTTCCCCCAAAAAATATATATTTTTTTAAAAAGTTGTCTCATGATAACCTTGCAGCCAGGCAGATTAATTACTTTGTGAACATACATTCATACATATTCT
Source organism: Hipposideros armiger (assembly GCF_001890085.2). Taxonomy (NCBI): domain Eukaryota; kingdom Metazoa; phylum Chordata; class Mammalia; order Chiroptera; family Hipposideridae; genus Hipposideros; species Hipposideros armiger. The sequence continues at coordinate 528,965 of NW_017731501.1, read as the reverse complement.
CTGAATGATCAGTAAATGGAGGCCAGTCTGGAGTGAAGTGCTCAGTCGTGGACCATTGTATTTTCAACATAATCATTAACATAGCTCAAATTAGTGACTCTAAGTGACTAATCAGACTTATGAGCAGAGGTCAGGGAGGAAGATAGTGGGGCTCAATTTACATATTCCCTGCAACCTAATATTTACGTAGTCCTGCTCCTCACCCCCTACACACCTATATTTTGAATAATCAGACAGTGGTCTTGTTGGGAGAGTATCATACCCCTCAGACACTGGTATGATACTATGACACTGGTATGATAGAAAAGAGGTTAAGACCTGCTGACATTGATAAAAATAAGAAACCCAAGCTCATCCAGTCTGTGAGGAGTAAATTACAGCTAATATTCTGATGACAGAATCATGCTCTAAACTGATTTTGACAGGTTGAAATGAAGAGATGAATGTAACAAGAAGATATTTAATGGGGATAAATGTTAGGAATGTTACACCCTGACATTGGTCCCAAAGATCAATGTACAAACACAGGGGGAGGTAGATATAACTAAGATGTGGTTCTTATAGTAAGTGCCGAGAGGGTTCAGGTACCACTGTGGGTGCCAACTTGAAACTCAGTCCTGAGCTCTATATATGGATATATAGGATTTAAGATGAAGAGATTGGCATACTTTCTTTTGAACTGATCAGAGCACAACCAGAGGGCTGCAGGTCTCTTTCTCTGGGTACGATCTTTCAAGGGGATGTAGACCAACAAGACTAGATTCAGAAGAAAGTGAGAGAATGCTGTTGGCCCCAAAACCACAGCATAAAATGACAGATGTGTTATCCTTAAAGAAGGAAAGACTTGTTAATAACTGGGAAGGCATGGATTGTCTTCAAAGTATAGAAGAACATAGAAGAATCCCTGTCCTGACTAGTTAGGGTCCTATCCTCTGATTTTATAGCACTAGGTGCATATTTCTAATATGGTAGAAATTTATCTCTGTGTTAATTTCCTCCCACAAGAATGTAAACTCTATGAGGACAGAGACTGTCTTACTTTCTTGTCTCCTCAGCATCTAGTAGATTCTCAATAAATGTTTTTGACCAGAAAGGAGTTAGATGTACGTCTGGCTCCTAGAGGTAGGTAGCACTATGACCAATAGTTGGAAGCTGTAGCAAAACAGATTTACAGCTCAGTATGAAAAACTGTTAAGCAACGGAGTTAAATAAGGTGAAAGAACTGACCTCAGGAAGCAATGCCTTCAACCACAGACTGAATAACCACTTTCAAGCTAAAAAGAGTTCAGCATTCAAATAGAGGGTTGGAGCGAATCTTTAAGGTGGTATCCTTCAAGCCTGTGATATGTGACTCCACCATTCTTCTTTAGAAAGGCAACCTCATGCTTAGAAGAGTCTAAGTGTTCCCAGAGCCCTGTGAAGGCTCATTCTGGTTTCTTTTGCTAGAACATCCTGGATAAGCTACAGGTCCAATTCTTCAAGTACAGGGTCAGATAAAAGACAACCATGCAATTAAGACCCTACAGTGATATATGTATCCTTCTCTCAGTTGGTATGTCCTCATTCCACCAGACAGTCATCATAACTCTTCCTTTGACCTTATGTTTTCCCAACTCAAATTGCCTAATTTACTTTAATTGCCTTTGTCTTCCTTTTCTTGGGCCTCAATCCCAAAATTTCCAAACTAGGCTGGTAACTCTATCTTGACTTATGATTCTCCCATGCCTGCCAGCTTCAAGTTTCCATTCTGAATGCTTCAGAGGGTCCTACTGGGTCACACTGGGGAGGACCCCCTGGGGGCCACTTCACTGCACACCCTGGCCTCAAGTATGTGGAGGTGCGGGGTATAAGAAGTGGCCCTGGCAGAGGGGATATTCATTCTGTCTAGGAGTTCTCAGCTCCCTCAGAGACCCTCCTCCCCACACCCACAGTGAACAACTGCAGGGGTGTTGCTGTGTGCACAACCTGTGGGGCCTTGTGTTGTTGCCATGCAGCTGTCCAGCCGTCTGTCCTCCCATACTTAACCCTAAACTGACCCTTTTGAGGACACTGCTCATACACCTTGCATCTCCCTGTTTAGCTCCAAAGGATGGCCAGTTAGTCAATGTCGGATAAGATTCTTCATGGGAGGAACAACCTAGGCCAGACACGGTTGCATGGAGGCCATCAGCAGAAATCTCGGGGCTGATAGAGGTGGGCATGAGCCCTTACTCGCCCCCCAAAGAGACTGGAGGTTTTCTACCTCTGTAGCTACATTCCTTCCCTCAACCTGCTTGAGAAGTGACCTAATGGTGTGATAGTATCTGTCCTCAGCACAATAATCTTATCTTCCTGGGGTCATATGCATATAGGGTGTGTGAAGGCAGAGCATCTGTCTTATCACTGCAGGCAGACTCTCCGAAATAACAGTTTGCAGGCATGGGTAATCTGGCTTGAACAAGTCCTCAGGAATGAGACTCACAGACTGTGGAGAGAACAATGCTACTTCCGGGTAGGTGGAGAAATAAAAGCAGTGTGTCGGCCCGATTTGGGGCTCTTAGTCCACGAGGCTGGAGACTCTTGGCCCCACACTCATTTAACTCTTGACTGCTGTTTCTTTTATGTCTTAACCCTTTGCCGCCCCCTCTCATTCTCCCACTGCTCATGTCGTGAGGGACGCGACATTGTGTGGGGCAGTAGCCCTGACTTTGGCACCCAGGGCATTAATTAGCTGAAGGGGAAAGACCCCAAGTGTAAATAGCCTACCAGGTGGCACAAGGAGTTTCCCAGGCAGCAGCTGAGCCATAGTAGGCCCTTCAGGGATGTGCCTGTATTTCCTCAGTGGGCTTCTGGTTTTAGGAATCTCCCTGGGCTGCTGCCCCAAAGAGAAAGAGTTCTAAGAAATTGTAGCAATCATAGAAACCCTACTCCATGGGTGCAGAGCCCAAGAAAGCCAACAGCTACTACCCCCATCTATTCCCTCCCTAGTTCCATTCTGGATTTGGGATTTAGATGAGAAATGTCAGGAAGGCTATTGTCCAGTTACCAGAGATGGGAGCTACAGAAGTCCTCAGAGCCCAAAGGCAAGCCAGCATCCCTCCAGGGACTTCAGACAGCTCCTGAGTTCTGTGCCAGGCAGGGTCTGGCATTTGCAAGAGGCACTGAAGTAATGGATTGGTGCTGGCTGAAGGAAAATGTTATAGATTAGCTGGAAGGAGAGTTTACAGGCCAGGGATCCAAGTAGGACAAAAATTAATTGCTCAGTTCTCACACTGTAATTCCATCGATTAACTTCTAAAGACATCTATTCTCTTCGCAGAGACCTATTTTTAAAAATCCCATTACCTGATTTCTGAATGGCTGAAATACTTCTTGGCCAGTTCACAGACCACTAACTCTCTCCCTCTCTATATCAAAGGAGAAAACTGCCCCCCTGAGTGGGCTGCCTGAGGCTCAGGTGAATGGCTCAGATAAACTCCGGATTCATCTGAAATAGAATGCAGGGGCATTCACAGACAGATAACAGCCAAACAGATACAGGTGCAGTGTGTGTGTGTGTGTGTGTGTGTGTGTGTGTGTGTGTGTGTGTGTGTGTGTGTGTGTGTGTGTGGAGGGGAGGCTAGCAGGAGGAAACGCAGCTTGCAGGGACCAGGAGGGTTTGAGAGTTTCTAAAATAATACACCAAACCATTTACTGTGATTCTGTGCTGCTTCCCTAGCAGCCCCTGGAGCCAGGTAACTGTCCATCCTGGGCTCCCTCACCACCCAGAACCATCCTTTCGTGGAGTGACAAGGAATGGTTATAGGACTAACAGATACTATGCTGCCCTAAAGAAGGAGCTTGCGTCTTACTCATTGATTCATGAAAATGTTGCTATTCTAAAAGGAGTCACCTGCTGAAGGCCAAGCACACTTCTCCCAGCACACACATGCAGACCCTCCAGCATCTTGGAGGCAGCATCGTGGCCTGAGGAGAACTTGGGCTTTGTAGTTGAAGAGACCCAGCTCAGTGACTTATGTAAAGTTGGCATTGGAACACCTGTCTCACAAGGCTGCTGTATACATGAGACAATATTTACACTGCCTAGCACACAGTGAGCATTCCACAATATTTCCTTTTCCTCCAGGATGGAGACAGCAGGCATCCAAAATCCTATAGACACCCACTCTTCTCTCTATTCCTATCTTTAGAATAATTCCTCATTTGGGATCCTAGGATTTGATCTGAGAAAAGTTGTTGTCCTTCTTTTCCAACTCTCCCAAATTTAACTGAGGTACCCTCGGTCTCTGGCTAAGAACTGATATAATCTCTACAGTATAATACCTGGTCCTGGAGTGTAATGACAGGAAGCAAATGGAACTATGATTGCTGTATGCATTTTTGATTGCTAGGATTATTTTATGCACTTCCGTATACATTCTTTTATTTAGACTCATGTGCTCCAGAAATCCATATGGACTTTCCTCAACTATGTATTTCTCTTTCCCCATTGCAAATCAGAGCTCATGCTATATCAATCTCAAGGAAAGAATAGTTAATTCGTTCATTTGCTTACCTGTACACATCTACTGAGGACCTATCATCTGCCAGACCTGGGTCAAGCCCTGGCGATACAAAGATGAATCAGGTGTGGCCACTGTTCCCAAGGAGCTGTCAGTCAGCCAGGGAAGACGTCCACCATCACATGATGACGTAGTCAGTTCTCTGGCAGAGGTGTGGGGAGGGGTCATTGGAAAGCGGAAGAACACTGAATTCTTCCTGGAGGTCTCAGGAAAAGCTACAATACAGATATGAAAGCTGGAGTTGGTCAAGCACACAGGTTTGGAAAAGGGCATATCAGCTGGTCAGACCTCCTGAGCAAAACCAGAGAAGCATGGAAATACACCATAGATACAAGAACACTTCATACATTTGCAACAGTGAATAACAGGGGGCTTCAAATTTATTTCCAGGGATCTGGAATGGCCAACAGTCAGCTTCCTTAAGAAAGAGTGTGGAAAAATATACCCATCTTAATGGGCCTTCAAATAGATTTTTCACATTTACATTAACATGGAATTGAAAGTTGAAGATGACCATAAGGAAAATCCTGAAGTAAATCTAGGATAAATTCAGCAATTATTCCCAAATCCCAGCACAGAGGTGGACATACTGGTGGCATATTATTGAAGACCTTGCAGATGGCACTTCACAAGGATTTACACACACCCACTAAGAGATGAATGGGAAATGAATCCGGGCCCTACAAAGTAAAACCAAAAGGAAACATGAAACCATAATGCAATATCCTCCTATCACAGGTGAGGAACAAAGTCCCAGAGAGGTAAGAGGACTTACCCAAGCTCACCTGGCAGAACCAAGACTGGAGCCCAAGTGAACCAGTTCCCCATCAAATCACCCTGGATGGATTGTGGCTCAGTTGGTTAAGAGCTCGCTCAAGAGTTTGAGCTCTGGGGCCGGCCGAGTGGCGCAATGGTTAAGAACTGGCTTGGGACGCCAGAGGGCCCCGGTTCGGATCCCACATATGAGGGCCAGTGACACTGCCCTCTACAGCTAAGATGCTGAAGAACAGCTCAACCTGGAGCTGGGCTGCTGTGAGTCGTCAGTGACGGCGTGGGCTGCAGCCCCTGTGGCAGTGGGTTGCCATGGGCTACCGTGTGTAGCCAGCAGCCTCAGTGAGCGACCAGCAGCCTCAGTGAGCGGCCAGCAGCCTCAGTGAGCGGCCGTCCAGAAGCCGGCGACTGATCTGCCTCGCCCCGGGAAGAGCGCAATGATGGTGCCAACTTGGGCCAATGAAGCAACGTCCTCCACAACTAGACTGAAGAACAAAGTGACAGCAACTTGTCTGTTCCCCTTCCCCCAATTCCCTAGTGCTGTTCCCATCCCCCCAATTCCCCAATAAAAATCTTAAAAAAAAAAAAAAAGAGTTTGAGCTCTGAACATCAATGGTTCGATTCCCGGCCTGAGCTGAGCTGCCACTGAGCTGCCAACAGGTGGCAGGATGGCTCAGCAAAAAAAAAAAAATCACCCTGGATGGGGAGTCAAGACACTGTACCGTGGTAGACAAGGTCACTCCCTCCCCAATGCTACTCACTTCTCCAGACTCCTCTTGCCATTTTCACCAACACACTCTACTCCCAACTTTTTGACCCACTTGTGATTTTCAGAATGTGCCATCCATCCTCTCTCTCTCCTCTCCTGGGTGGTGTTTATACTGCTGTCTCTGCCTGGATTGCTTTTCCCCAACCCTCTTATCCCTCCACTTGGCTAATGTTCACTCATTTCTGTTAGATATCATCCCTCCACTTCCAGTATACCTTCCCTGACCCTCCACGGCTGTTAGGCGCCCCCTTCCATGTGCTCTCATTGCATCCCCACCACCCTTATCATAGCAGGTAGCATGCTGTAGGAAAGCGTAGGAAAGGCCAGGTCACTGGCTTGTCTCCCCAAGTAGAAAGCAAGCTCCTTAAGGGCAGAGCCTGTCCCTTTCTCATCTTTTTTTCCTGAACATCTACCGCAGTACCCAGAGTAGGCTCTCAATAAATATTTTGCAACAATGATTAAATACTCTCCCAATGCAAAGCAAGGGGTTTAAAAGCAACCCCACTTTCTCCTAATCTTATCCTCTTGTCTGAAGATGCCCGCTGAGTAGAAACAACCAAAAAGCACCATATATTTATGGAATAATATATAAATACACATTGTGCAGCCACCAAATTATCGCCACTTACAATGTGTCATACACGTATACTGAACCACGTAGACCCCACAACAAACGTGCAAGCTAGATATCAGCCTCCCATTTTCCCTATGATTTTCCTCTGGTTGCCCAGATAGTAAGTAGTGGAGCCAGGCTCCTCCATACTCAAGAGTCCAAGTTCTGGGTTCTTCCACTACATCTCTATTAGAAGCAGGTGCTCACCATTTGCCTTTGTACTGTCTTTGAAATGCAGGTTTTTCTGCTTATGTAAGCTAAGGCCAGAACAGACAGCTTCGAGCAAAATACCATTGTGGTTCTGCTCAACAACGCCAAGGTGAAATCAACAGTGTTCAGTTTGCTCAGACAGAAGCAAAAAAAAAAGATGAGAACAGGATTTTTGTGGGCAGAGGGAAATGTGCAACCTCAATAATTAACCCTACAGAGCAAATTTTGGATGGCAATTAAATTCTCATTCAAAACAACACATTTCTCATAAAAAGGAAATCATGGCTTCTTAGGTTTCCTACCGAGCAAACTGGCCATGTAACGAGAATGTCTGGATTCTTTAAAAACATCAATGGCAACTCTGAAACCAACAAAAATCAACTTTGAAATAGCCACTTGTGTGGGAAGGCCTGCAGGCCTCTGAAGGTTACCGCCAGAGATGATGTTCTACCTGTACTTCTCATGGATATGGATAGTAAACAGGTGTGAATATATTTACTCTGGATACAAATAGAACTGGAAGAAAAATACATGGAGGCTATGATATGGATGTGCTCCATGGGTAGGTAAGACTGTTGAAAATTCATGAGGGACCCCGAAGGTCATATCTTAGGACTTACCAGAAAGATTTACTGTTTAGCCATAACAGGGTACAGAGGCTAAGGGCCAGAACAGGGTGTGACCTGGACCAGCTTTGATGGCTCAGTGCTGGGAGGTGGGCCCAACTGTTAATAAAGGCCCAACACGGCATGGAAACTGGGGGATAGAGAAAACTCCTGCCACGGCTCAAGAAACCCCTCAGAGACAGGGGTTTCTGTAGGAAATGATATATTTTAAGCAGAGCCCCTGGATAGAAAATTGGAGTTTTAACATTTTCATAACTCAGGCTTACCTGGGGTTCTCCAACCCCACTAGAACTAAGCCAGTTTGGTTTGAACACTATCCTGTGGAACAGCAAAGCCGTTCAAAATATTTTGGGGAATTCCTAAGAGGGCTATCTTCTCAGGTCGCCTCTGCCTAAGGGCCCCTGGTGCCATGGTATAATGGATATTCTTTTGGCCCTCCAGGTCCATGCCCCACCCTTCTCTGCTCTGTCCCACATCCTGGGTGTCTGACATGTATAGGCTTCCTTGTCTTTTGGCTTCCAGCTGGGTTTGGCCAAGGGAGGGAGATCGGAGGGGAGAGAAGGATGAGGTTAGGGAAGCTGTTCCCTTCTCCGCTTCGGGAGCCCTCCCCCAGTGGCTGGTAACCCACAGCAACAGTTACCTTCTGGCTCTAGGAATTGCTCCCTCCCCTTACTCCTTCAGGCCTTGGGGTAGAAACACCTCCCCACTGTTGCTGGTTCCAGGGTACTTCACCATCCTGTATTGGTTGCCCTTAACTCTGCCCTCCTTCTTGAAGATATTCCCTTTATGGAACTCTCTTCCATTATGTAGTCTGCGTGGATCATCTGTTTCCACTCAGAACCTTAAGGATACATGTGGTGTTACCTCTGCTCACAAAACTTTGTCCTTCCTTGATTTCTGTAACAAAACTGCATTCACATAAAGCAGTTACCTGTGCAGCAAACTTTGCAGATTTGCAGGTGACTTCAAGAAAGAATACACAGTTATCTTCCTCTGGGGCCCCAGATTAATGTGTATATAGCTAGTAGTGGCTGCTTTCTTCTCCCCTTCTCTCCTCTACCCCCTACACCCCCCACTCCCAGCCAGTTTCTTCTATGAGCTAGCTTACCCGCAATGTTTGTATCTTGGTCTCCTAGTGACATTTTTCTCCCCCCCCCTTTTTTTTTATTTTATCATCTATAACAAGTGACTTACCAAGGAATTTTCCTAAACAAAGACAGTTCTCTCCCTAAAAAAAACAAAAAACTAGTGCCACTCTTAAAATAATAAGATCCTTACAAGTGTGAGAAAGTAAACATACAATATTTTATAGGTGAACTCACAGGTGACACAGGTGATCTAGACACCCTGCCATCATGGACAGGACTTCAGGCTTCAGAGAGGGGCACTTAGAGGGATTCCCAACTTAGGTCTCAGACCAAAGCAGGAGCTTAATCACAGGCTTAGATTTGAAAACCAAGGCATAGGAGAGGCCCAATTCCTAGAAAGTATTGCTGAGAAGGAGTGGAAAGAAGGTGCAACTGTCAAATTACATGGAAGGTCAGTGGTTAGCCTCAAAGCCTTCTTCTCGCCAGGTGAACCGAGGGTGACATTGCTTTGAGGCCAGTCCCTGCTCAAGCAGTTGAGTCAAGGTTGACCTGGGAACTTGAGCCTGACAATGAGCCACCCATCGTGGGATCTAGAAAAACCAAGATGGAAATGAAGGTGGGGCCAACCCACAGCACCCTTCCATTAAGACATAAGATTGTTTATGTTTGTATTATCAAAGAAACTAAATTATGACATCCAAGACTAAAGTAAGAATAAACCATGACTGAAATATATTTAACACAAACAGACAGAGAGTGTGTGTGTGTGTGTGGGGGGGGGTGGATAAAAAAGCTGTGATATTAATAAAGTACCATAAATTTCCTGTTTCCCATTTTAATATTACTATTAAATACACAAGAAACAAAATAGGGTAAGTGCATTCATCCCTTTGAAAACTGTAATTGAAGGGAAACTTCCTGTGGATGTTGTGAATCTCAAGAATGACAAAAATAAATACTTGTGTAGCGCCTTACCGTTTCCAAAATTCTTTCATATTTATTACCTCATTTCAGGTATTATTAGAGAGGCAAAATTGAGGACTGGCTAGGTTATGTGACTCACTTCAGGCACAGAAATAAGAAGTGATGTCGTGAGGACAAACATCCCAGTCTCTGACACCAGGGCTATGATGTTACCACTGTGTCACATGCCACTCACCCTGTGTGGGGGAGAAAGCCCCCAAAACCAAGCACTCATGGAATCTTGATTTTGCAGTTAGGAGAGAAACCAGGTAGGGCTGCCCCTGACTCCCAAACACCTCTTGCCCTCCAATCCTTTTCAGCCTTTCTCAATAGAACCACCCATAGTTTTGGGAAGAAATCATTCCGCAGTACTAAGAACTGCAATTGGTATTGTATCACACATGACTAATTTACTGGCTGGTGATGTTACAATTTGCTTATCAAACTTACCCCATGAAAAAAAGGACTTGTAAAATGGATCTAATTATTTACCAGCAAATACTGGTCCTCAAAATTAACTAAGCCCAATGAATTGTTGTAGTCATGCATCTAAGTAATGTTCTAGTCTGCTCAATCTTTCCAAATCTAAATTAAATCAATGATAGACTCTTGGAGACTACTGGGAATAAATATGTACTCATTAATGTCTAACTTGATCACAGATAATTAAATATAATCATGTTATACAGTTTAAAAATCAACTTTTACATTAGCCAATTCTCCAAACATTATGGCTGGCAAATAGTCAGATAATGAACATGGCTAAGTTGCCATAATTCTATTCCTCTATAATTAATGCAACTCCGTTATTAATTCACTGGCAAACAAAGATACTTTAGGTGAGTGAGCAGCAAAGTGGCAGAATAATCGTAAATATTTTGAGACTCTACTCAAATAAGGAGCAATGAAGACCTCTGACCCATCACAATAATACCTCAAATGAGGTATTGTCATGACCATATCTTGTCATGACCTTTTGCCTACACCGAGCCTGAGCTTCAGCGTGGCTTTGCAGATGGTGAGTCATAGCTTGAAACCAACAGGGGCCTTGTTATTAAGGAGCTTAGCATTTGCTGAGGAGTGGTTAGACAGCTGTATCTAGAAGAAGCACAGACTCCTGGGAAAAGAGACTGAGATTTCAAACACTTCCTTTTACTATTCAAAATTACAGTAGTCCCCCCATTTCCCCATTTGCGCACTTGTGCTTTCCGCTGTTTCAATTACCTGCAGTCAATTGCAATCTGAAAATATTAAATAGAAAAATCCAGAAATAAACAATTCATAAGTTTTAACACTGTCCTAAGTAACATGATGAAATCTCACGCCATCCTGCTCCATCCACCCGGAACTTGAATCATCCCTTTGTCCAGTGTATCCAAGCTGTACATGCTCCCTGCCTGTTAGTCACTTAGTAGCTACCTGTCTCAATGACCAGATCGACTGTTGCAGTATTGCAGTGCTCATGTTCAAGTAACCCTTCTTTTATTTACGAATAGCTCCAAAGCCATTCACATAACTTTTATTACACTATATTGGTAGAATTGGTTTATTTTTTATTAGTTGTTGTTATTAGTATATTTCTGGGTTTTAAGACCCCCTAGCTCCAGAATCTGCCCCCAATAGTGAGTCATCATGGAGATAGGCTTGCACCCTGAGGAACTGGCCTCTTTATAGCTCTAAAGAGATGTAACACTGGGAGCCCACACTCCCATGAGGCTTATCCCGTCTGAGCATCACGTAGGACATTATAGATTTCGATGCAGCAGTGAGACTGGTCAGGGTGGCTGTCAGGGGCAAGAGAGAAGAACCAGCCACATCTCTTCCAAAGGCAGGCCAGCAACACCTTCTAAAGGTGAAATAAAGGCCTGGCACTAGCCAAAAAGAGGACATAATTAGTAATCTTTGGACATGGTGTACAATCTAAGAATTTCAGAATATGTCATTGGAAGTTCTAAAGATGGGGTTGGGTAGGATGGGTCTCCCACTGACCTGTGTTAGTTGTTGTTTTGCTTTGAAATGCTACTTTGGAATGACACTGTTTATGCTCCAAGTTCGTGACATGGGACTTAACAGTAATTCTGATCAAAAAGTATATGACAGCTGGGGCTCTGAGGGAAATCCAGGTAGACCACACACCCTCACCACAATCACTAACGCTGAGCTTTTACTGATCGCCCCCTGGAGTCCCCTGTCCCAGAACCCTCTCACCTGCAGGTGCTCTGTCACTATTTGCCCATTTTTTTCTGTTGCAAAAGGACTATTTATGAGTTTATGTACTTGCTAGTTTTACTTCTGAGGCCCTGTATACATACATAATCAACCCTCAAATACTGGGAGACAGCGTTTCTTTGTGAAAATTCACTATACTGTAATTTGGAGCTTCGAGTCTTAGCTAATCATTAGGAGTCTTGTTTTGATGAAGTAGTTTGAATCCAAATATTGTTTCCATGGGGAAAAGGACCCCCTGCAAATTTTCCCTTTGAATAAGATGTCCAGTTCCTGAGGGAACATTTTTTATTTTCTTGAGAAGTGGAAATACATTTTTCACAAAAGAATCTGCTACTCCAAATTTGATAAAAATTATTTTTCCCATTTCCCTCAGCAAAAACCAGTGTGGAGGGCCGGCCGAGTGGCGTGATGGTTAAGAACTGGCTTGGGACGCCAGAGGGCCCCAGTTCGATCCCACATATGAGGGCCAGTGACACTGTCCTCTACAGCTAAGATGCTGAACAACAGCTCAACCTGGAGCTGGGCTGCTGTGAGTCACCGGCAATGGTGTAGGCTGCAGCCCCTGTGGCAGTGGGTTGCCATGGGCTACCATATGTAGCCAGCAGCCAGAGTGAGCGGCCAGCAGCCGCAGTGAGCAGCTGTCCAGAAGCCGGCGACTGATCTGCCTCGTCTGGGAAGAGCGCAATGATGGTGCCAACTTGGGCCAGTGAAGCAACGTCCTCCACAACTAGACTGAAGAACAAAACGACAGCAACTTGTCTGTTCCCCTTCCCCCAATTCCCATCACTGTTCCCATCCCCCCAACTCCCCAATAAAAATCTTAGAAAAAAAACAAACAGTGTGGAAAAAAATTTTAGGGTCATCCTTAATCTATGATCTATTATGCCCAGACGATTATGTGCTGAGACACAAAGAAGTGAGCTTTGTGTTTCTTTAACATGTATTTTACCTGACTGGAAGCTGTGTTAGGGTTCTCCAGAGAAACAGAACCAACAAAATGTGTATACAGAGAGAGAGAAAGAGGTTTATTTTAAGGCATTGGTTCATGTGTTTGTGGGGCTGGCAAATCCAAAATCTGCAAGGCAGGCCAGTAAGCTGGAGATCCAGGGAAGAGTTGAAGTTGGACCTCAAGTCTAAAGGCAGTCTGGATCTGAATTTCTTCTTCCTTAGGGGACCTCAGTATTTTTAAGGTCTCCAACTAATAGAATGAGGCTACCATATTTTGGAAGGTAATCTGCTTTCCCAACGTCTACTGATTTAAATGTTAATCATATCTAAAAAATACTTTCACAGCAACATCTAGACTTGTGTTGACCAGAAACTTGGTACCATGGTTTAGCCAAGTTGACACATAAAATTGGAAATCATCACAAAAGCAAAAATAATAATAATAATAATAATAATAATAAATAAAATTGGCAAAAGCTATATAACCTGATATAAATATCAGATATACTGTAATCAACAAACTTCCCATATCATGTACATATTTTTGTGGCTGTCAATGTTTTTTTCAAAAGTATCCAGCTTTTTGTTGAAATAATTTGATAATTCTAAGAAAATTACATTCACAGAATGCACATATGTTCCCACATACACCAGTTTGCTTAGAATAGTCAATCTATAAGCCTCCCATATTACAAAACCTGGACTTAAAGAAGTCATGGCCATGCAAAAATGAGACATACACGTTGATGACATCAGGAGAAATATTTCTTAAAAGAACACTAGATCACTGGGAAAACAACCAAACTGTTTAACATCTTAGATATTCCTGGGACAAAAATGTCTCCAACCTGATTCAATAACCTTTTAAATTTGGGAGGAGAAGGATGTAAGTGCCTTATCAAATAGTAAAAAAATGGCACAACGTTGATTGAAAGGAGCTATGAGAAACTCTGGCAGGCAAAGGGTCACGTCTGACTTAATCCCAACCTGAAAATTCTCCCTTACTTGCAGAAGTTACTCAGCCCGGCTTCCGGAGTCCAGCCAGATGTGAGACAGAACCTCAGCCCCACCAGTCATCTGCTCCACGACCTTGAGCAATGACTTCATGTTTTTTTTAGTCTCACTTTTTTCTTCTGCAAAACAGAGATGTACCTTACCTCACAGGGTTCTTGAATAGTTAAATGAAACACTACGCAAAAGTGACTAACACAGTTTCAGCTACATAAATAAGTATTCAATAAACACTAGCTATCATTGGGTTTATTTTGTTTTCATAAAATATTAACTGCTTGGAGATACAGCCAAGCCGTAGAGGAAGATCATTTTCATCACCGACCACACAGATATTGTAAAATCAAATAACACTGATGCTGTTAATTGGAAATGAGTCACAGAGCCGGCATCTATTAGCAACTGGCAATTTCCTCTCAGGTACTTTGCCTGCAGTTGGGACCTGCCTGCACTGCATAAGCAGCGCCTTGCTGATGACCATGTGGTTTACGTATTAGTTTTGGTGTAATTAAGAGAAGAAAATAATCACTTGCTTTTCTGTCCAATTATCTTTTTTACAAACGAAATTAAGATATTTAAACATAAGATCTTAAAACTTGTGGAACAGTTCCACTAAAGAATCTATGGAAACCACACAAGTAGAATAAAGATTTTTAAAAATAAGCACACAGGAGTAATTTTGCATCTCTCTTACCAACACTTATACTTAGTCTCTTTAATCTGAGTTTTTCATCTGATATTAGACTGTCCCTTTAAAAACCACCTGAACACTTGTGACATCCAGTGACTCACATTCAGTGACTCAGAGATTTCCAGCCAGCTGCCCTCCACCTTTGGAAACATGGTTTATGCACGCTGATGGCTGCAGGTCCTGTCGGTTGAGCTCACTAAAAGGGAGCCTGATTTTGCTTATCCTTCTGACGACCTATCCCTCTTCTTCACATCACAGAAGCAGAGAGAAGGAAGAAAAAGTTGTGCAGCAACACAACCCTAAATTTGGTAATGTCTTTTTTTCATTCAGAATGGAAACATTTTCCACTTTCTCGAGGAGTCAGGAAACCTCTTGAAACAAAAAGAACCCACTGCTAATCTTTTCTGCAGGAACTGAGAAGTTAGTCCAGAGGAAAAGGCAGCCATCATTTTATCTCCATCATAGGAAGATCCTCTGGTGGCTGGGAAGCTATAGCTGTCCCTTAATCTGGGGCCAGGAACCAAACAGGAAGGCACTTCACCTGAAAGTGCTGAGAGCAAAGGAGCCTCAGTTTGGTCCTGGGAGACTGGCTGTGGGACTGAGGGAGGAACAGTGGTGGGGGAACAAAGCCCATTGTCGTTCAGTCCTCCTTGGGCCATCCACTCAGAAGGTTGTGCCAGAAACCTCAACAGAAAGAAGGGAGGAGGAAAGATAGAAAAAATGGTCAGAAAGAGCTCTAATGAAAGAGCACCTCTCCCCATAGGGAGAATGTGGCCTAGGGCTCGAGTGATTTGGGGTAGGACAAGGCATTCCCCTTTCAGAGATGTTGCTGTTGGGAGCTAAGCCAGACACACCAGTGCTCTGTTTCTATTCATTGTGTTCCAGGCCACTGGTGTTCAAGGAAGCATTTGTGGACAAAGGATGACTGTGGCAAGCAAGAACTCGTCTGGTACTGGGGGGACTTTAGGAGAGTGGGCTGGGCAGGGCCAGTGTTTTGTTTCAACACTCCCTCACTTCAGCGTGCCTGCACCACTGATAAAGCTGATGAACTCTGGGGCCTTGGATATTCTGTGCAATATCCACACATCCAAATAACCTGGGACGTCCCTGATAGGATGGTGGTGAGAAAAACAAATGACCAGTCATTGAAGAGTCAGAACAATAGACTTTCTGTTTGTGTAAGATGGTCCCTTATCTCATGCCTTATCCCATTTTCCTCCTCCCTCTCCCCACCCCCACCATTTCCTGGTTCAGCAGACCAGGAAGTCAGTCTCTACAACTGAATGGAAGAGAACCAGTTGGCAAGACATTCAGTCTGGCCACTGTTACTGTGGGGTCTCCCCGCCGCCTGTTCTCCCTCCACCCCCACCCCCCATTAAAGCTCACAGACCAAACGTCAGATGGTGGGACGCACACAAGAGAAGGCAGCTGGGACAGCTGTCCTGGCCTCTCGGCAGGCCCCATCCATCTGTTCCTCTGTTTGTCTTGCGAAAGAGAAGAGGGGCATTTCCACCGCGGGCAGTCACAGAGCAGGTGGTCAGATACGCAGGGCCAGTGATGTGGGTCTGGGAAGATGGGCCCAGGGCAGAGAAAACATGTGGGAGCTGGGGTCTCAGCTCCAGAAGAAAGGGGTTCCCAGCTGGACCTGGTCCCACCAATGTCACAGTAGGCAGAGCTGGCAGGCACCTGGGTTGGCTTATCCTGTCCTATCAAAGACCCTGCTATTCCAAGGGGCTTTAAGGGTTGGGGTTGAGCGACTCTTGCTTTTGAAAGGAGAGCAGTTGAAAAAGCCACAAGCACATCAGAGAAAGTTGTACAACACCCTTCTCTGAAATCTGTTTACTGTGATCTATGCTCACTTTTTTTATATCACCATCTGCCTATTTATACCCAATCCCTAAAGTCCCTCCCCTACCCAGCCATAAACAATCTAGAAAGTCCCCATGTTGCAAATGCTTCCTTGTTGGACCACATCCTCATTAAGCCTCCCTGGGTCTCAGTGCTGGGAAAGCTGTCAGACAGTGGTCACATCAAGCACATCCCTTTGGTTTAGGCTATATGGACACTGCAGTTTCCCTCCCCAGGCCCCACTCAGCTCCCTCACTCTGGCATTAAGCCCTTACATTTGCCTTCTCTCCAGCTGTTTGTTTTGCCAGCAGAGTGTCACCTGTCCATTTGCTTGCTAATGAACTGTACAATCATAACAGTCAACCCGCTCAGGCCCCAAGAGAGGAAGGGAAAAGAATGTTCTGGCTCAGTCCACACAGCCAGGGCAGAGTGGGTGTTGGTTGGGCAGGAGAAGGGCCTGAGGTTACGGTGCAGAAGCAAAGAGAATGGAGAAAAAAACACACCCCACATTTCTTATCCGCCAGTAATGCACAAAGCACTGTGGTGGGTGGTTTTTGTAGATGATCCTCATTTAACAGATGAAGAAACTGGAGCCCAGAGAGTAAATGGCTTTCTGCTGTCACACAGCTAGTAAGGAGGCTGAGCAGCAGAACAGGGTTTGACCCTTAGTTCATCTGATGCCAAAGCCACGGGCTCTGGAAGCTGCCTTGTGCTTCACAAGTTGCCCCTTGAGTGGGAGACACACACTCAGGCGTGGGAGGTGTCCCAGGCAGAGACATTTGCCCTCCTGGCAGCAGGACTGAGTCAGGATCAGTATCCAAGTACCCAGGGATCAGCATGGCTTAAAAGGGAACTTGCAGAAGCCATTCCTAAGATCCAAGCAGAGGCCTGGGGCCACAGCTGCAGGCAGGAAGCCAGCGGGAATGGGAGACCAGAGGTAAGCTCCTCCCTTCCACCCCCGTGGGGAGGAGGGAGCATAACCCCGGCTTCCTCATTCCATGTCCTGCCAACTACCAGAAACTACTGACACCACAGGGTATGGCTGACTGGGAAAGTGAAGTTGTTAGCACTATATCTGAGCCACTAGCAATAAGATATAATATGCACAAAAAAACAATTCTGAAAATGTATTTATCCCTATCATTAAGAACGTGTGTGTGTGTGTGTGTGTGTGTGTGTGTGTGTGTGTGTAAACAGTAAGCTCATCAGTGCTCTAATATTAGTTTGTGGGTCAGCTGATATGGTCATCAGCTGAACATTTTATTTAGGGGTACAGTGTTAGAATGGGGTGGCCAGGGGAGCAGTTTCCAGAATAAACAAGAAGGACACCAGGGCTGGAGGTGTCCTGGATGGCCAGACAGAGTCACCCCAGATGGGAAAGGAAAATGAGAGGCTGAAGGAATAGGCTTACACAAAGGTTCATAGAGTGGAAGGGAGGGAGGGAGAAGGAGAAAGAGAGAGAGAGAAAGAGAGAGAGAGAGAGAGAGAGAGAGAGAGAGAATGAGAGAGAGAGAGAGAGATGTCACACTACATGGGAGAGAATGTCTTCACCCTTTCATGCCCACTAGCCCTAGGTGCCTCTTTAGAAATGGATGATATGGGTTCTTGGGCACACAGATGTGAAGTGATTACTCAGGTGGTGCTATCTAGAGGGGCAGGTAAAGGTCAGCTAAGGAAATGGAGACCCTCCCATTAACATTAGGAATACTTTCAAAAACTGAAAGAGCTCAAAGGCTAGATCTATTGGCCCTGGGTATATTCCTCTGCCGTGTATCACCCAATCTAAGCATAGGAGGAAGCCGGAAGGGCTGTGGCCTGGGATGTGGCTCAGTCAGTCCCATTCTTGGGTGGCCACTCTGAGGCTCTGGTGTGTCGGGGAGATGCTGTGAGGTCAGTGGGCTGGTAAACCAGCATCTCAGCCTCACGCTGCTCCCTTTCTCTGCTCGCAAGTCAATGCCTATCCACCTCCAGGCAGGTGATGTTCATTTCCTCTATAAACCTCTGGAACCAACCTTTAGTGCTTTCCTGGGTGAGCACAGGAGAGAGGACTGGTCCACTGCTCCCACTGCAAAATTAATTTACTAAGTGGAAATCAGTCAATAAGGGCAAAACCAGGAAACCCCTTAAACAGCACTTCTTAAAAGCAAGCTGCAAAAGAGAATGGCTGTGGATCTCTCTGTCCTGGGTTCCTGGAGTAGATGGTTGAGATCAGGGAAGGATCAATTACATTTGTTCTTACAATGATATTTTTGCCCCTTTTTGGTGAATGTTACTTTAAGAAAATGGCACCTAAAAAAATCTTAGCTTAGCCAACTGGACATATCACGCAATACTTATTCACCCTATGCTTCACTTTACATAAGCATTTATGGCAGGATATCTTTGATTCCTCATATTGTTTGAGAGTCCTTTTGCACCTCGGGTATTAAGGCAGCTTTGGAATGCAAACTAGTGGATCCTGCTGTCAAAAAGCAGAAGAGAAGAACTGCATATATGCTGAGGTCACGCTGTCTGGGGAGATTTATATAAAATTAGCTTCAGCTCTCTAGGCCATTCCAGTGGGCAGTTCTATGTCTGCATCAAAGTTTCTTCATATTTCCAAGGCTTTTGTCTTAAAGGCTCCCTGTGGCTTGGATGGAACCCTTAGCCTCACATACATTCCACTCCCCCACCCTCCAGCTATTCTCTTTCAGGGGGCATGCTGACCTACTCAAATGCAGAAGCGCAATGCTAGCTGCCATTAAAAAAAAAAAAGCACTCTATAGCTTAGAATTTATTTTTCTCTCAAGTAATAGTTTAATGTGTATGTTCCTGGCTGGCAGGCAGCTTTCCTCCATGTGATGCTCAAGGACCCCTCCCTTGTCCCAGGTTCAAGGAGACACGTGTCAAGTTGTAGCTGGGTTAATGGAGTAGAGAAGATAAACCTGCTTCTTAGCTGCCCTATGGGAATGGATACACATGGCTTTTGCTCACATTCTGTTTTTATTTCATTGGTGGAAACCAGCTAACTATATGGTCCCGCCCAGATGCAGGGGGAGTGGAGAAATGTACTCCTGGTTGGCAACTGCTTCCCAGTGAGCGCTCTGTGCTGTGGAAAAATGACAGGAGTTTTTATGGGACAGTGTGCCATCTTTGCCACATGGACATCACCCCTTTTCCCTTTTCCCCCTCTCATGCAAGACCATTGGGTGGTAGAAGGTTTGTGGATTGTAAGGAGGTTTTACTGCCATCTAAGGTGGTAGTTTGTTATGTAAATAAAATCTATTTTGAATTTGTCCCATTAAAAAATGTCAAAACAGCTTCAAATTGAGTTTTAGATTTATGGATATCCATATATCTAGATATATATTTAGTTATATGGATTCCAACATATTTGCCTGCTGAGCCATCAAGAATCTCTCTCTTTTTTTTTTTTTGTTAGCTCCAGGTGTACAAAACAATGTAATAGTTAGACATTTCAGTCCTCACAAAGCGATAATGCCCTCCCCCAATCTATTGCCCCTCTGACATTGTATATATCTATTACAGTTCCACTGACTCTATTCCTTATGCTGTACTCCATATCCCAGAACTATATATATATATATATATATATACATATAAAATTATAGTTGACATTCATTATTATTCAGCTTCAGCTTCAGGTGAATAGCACAGTGGTCAGGCATCTATACCATCCATGAAGTGGTCTCCCTAATAAGACATGTGCCCGTCTGACACCCTACACCAAGAATTTCTTGCTGGGTACCGTTCCTGGCAAGTTTTTCTAATCTCATCTCTTGCTACTCCACCCAGTCCCCAAATTTTTGTTAACTTCTTGTGCCCAGTGGTCAGGGGTCAGGTCCATGTATATGCATACCAGGGATGAGCCAGGGACTCATACATAGTTTGATGGGATCACTGCCTTGATCTTCCTGGATTTTTCCAGCTCACAGGCACGCCCCCCTTCCAGATTCAGTGATTAAAAATCCAGGGCTTTAATTCCTCTGTTGTGTCATGCTCTTCCTGTGACTGTATCTGCTACTAGTTCTGTGGTGCTTGCAGTCCTGGTGCCCTTCCCCGATCTGCTATCATTTTACATTTCTATGTCCACACATTTTTCTCCAGGGATTTTAACTGCATTCAGTGAGAGACACGGGGATGGTGTGTGCTTAATCCATCTTTAAAAGAACCAGAGGACATGGAAGTTTTTTTAGCAGCCAAATGGCATGAAGCTGTCTATTCCCAGAAAGCTCTATTTGGCCAAAGCAAGGAGAATAGGTTGAAGGAAGCGATGCTAGAATGCAGAAAAGAGGTGAAAGCTGATACAGCAAGCAAAGAAGCGGTGCTATATGTCAGTCTAAGGCCATGGCAGTTGAGGTAGAAAGGAGAGGGCGAAGTCTAGAGCTACTAAGAAGTGGGTGCTAGAGGCTGAGGCATATGGAAGGATCCGGAATGGCTCCCTAATCAGGGAACAGGAAAAGGAAAAATTTGCTTCACAAAGGCTAGTCTTTGATCAAATTCATAGTCAGATGCTCCTCTCATAGGCCAGAAGACACAGATTTGCAATCTCTCTTTGTTTTCCTTCTCTACATTCCAGGATCCCTGGCTTTTTTGTTGTCAGCCATACCAAGATATTCACCATTCTGACAAAATATATTCAAGCCAGCTTGAAGATTTGGAAATCTTACTATTGACCTGTTTGCCATTTTTTAATGGAACAAATCCTAAATAGATTTCATCTGTATAACAAGCCACCATCATGAGTTGTGAGGTCATAAGTCGAGCTTTTATTCTGTATATATTGCATCATGGTACTTAGTTTTTTGGGTCTGTGTTTAAGAATTTTGCCATTTGTTTCTATGATTTGTTAGCAAAACACTGCTGGGTGACATTTCAAATATATAAAAACATTTTAAAAGAATTGAAAAAAACATGAGTTTGCCTGGATTGTTTGTTAAAGAGGCTAATAACTGAGATGCTAATATAGCTGCAGATAGCATAACGTTGACTTATTTTTGCAGAGGTAGCTGTGTCTTTATGTGTTTACCACACACACCACACACAGACTCACCGTGGATGTGTATTTGTGTTTCACAGGTTCCCACGTCACCTACTAATGCATAATTCAGCTCCCTATAAATTTTGCATCCTATCCCCATTATTTTCCACAATGAAGAGCTGATGAATCACTCCAACTATGGATAACTTCCTCTTGACCTAGCATAAACATATTTTCCTTTGCTGAGTACACTTACAGAAAGCTAGGCCCAGAACCCATTTGACTTGTTCACAGCACCAAATGGTGGTCTACTTTGCTCCACTGATACAATCTTCCCCTCATTGCAAGTCATGTACTTACCTTTGGTAGGACAAAAAAAACAAAAACGCTAAAACTGGAAAGACATTCCCAAGATAAACAGCACAAAGGACTGAGAGCGAAAGCCGTTATATTTGAGGCAGAACTGGATTATTTCCTGGAAAGGCTTTTGAGAAAGGAATCAGTGGGCAGAAGGAGAAAAGATTCCTTTTGTGTAGCTTGCTGCAACTTGACAGAAGGAATAAAAGGAGGAAGGGCTTTGCCAACCAGTTGCTAACAAAGTCCCTAATTTGGACTGAATCTTCTAGGGTTTGGGAGCGTCAGATACCATTCTTGTACTACAGAAAGCATCACTGCTAGGCCTTGCCCACCATCCCTGTTCCCTGGGTGGGCAATTGTTTCTCCCATCCTGGATGTGGGATAGTGCTGAGTCAGAAGGCTATGTCTGACCAATTAGAAAAGAAGGGTGAGTAGAGGTTTGAGGCTCAGGTGTTTTGTTCTCACTTAGGCATAGGGAACTCAGACTCATTGCAACTGTGTTGCTTGACAAGAGATATCCTCTCTATCCTTTAATCAGCACAGAAAGACAAGGCTTTAGGTAAAAAGTTCTATATTGCTCAGAAACCCTGGGCATTGCTTTTAATCACGTACATTTCTGCTGTATTCCTCCAATTAAAATCTTTCAGAACGCCCACTTTCTGGCATCCATACTTTTGTGGCTCATCCGCTAATAATAGAGGCATGCTGCTTTCTGTGGGATCTGGTGATCCTGAACTGGGTTTGTTCTTTGGTCAAAGTTTTGCAAAAAGTGTGGTCAGCAGAGCCAGGGTTGGAGATTACATGCGGGCGGAGATGGTGAGTCAGCTGTATTTAAGTGTTTTGCAAAGCACATGCAAAGATTTGTTAAAACGCTACAGTTGGTCAATTGAAAACATTTTCAAATACCCCTGGGTGCTGGTGTAAGAGCTAAGTATAGGAATAAATTCCACATGTGAGTGAGCTCAAAATAGCATCAAACAACAGGTTCAGAAATATTTGAAGTAGGCTCTGTCTGCAAATCTCACCAAAAGACAAACAAAAAATCTCTAGTGGACCTTGGATTCATTTCAAGACACCTTGGTTAACTGCTGCAATGAATGTCTTCCTTGTGAGATATTTAGATTGGGCCATTTATTCATGAATACTCAATGGCCAGGTCATCTCTGCATTTATTATGCAAAATGCTGCTAAAACATTTTCCCATGAAAGGACATTGAGCAGCTATGGAACAGGTTAGTGATGAGTTTCATGAGAAGGAGCTCAGATTTCTTGTGTCAAATCACTTCAGGACAAGCTGAGGTGGAAGGGGGCAGGAGATGCACCTCAGTGGCAGAAGCGTGCAACTGCTGCCAGAGAAAGAGCCAGAGCCACAGAGGTGGGCCAGCAGGGTGAAAGGAAGGTTCCTACGGCAGTGAGGATAATAGTGATGAGTTAGCTCATATCTACTGAACACTTATGATATTTCATTTGCCCAAGGCCCCACGACTGAGAAGTAGCAGAGCTTCAATTCAAACTCAGTCTCTGACCTAGAGCCCTGCTTTTAACCAACCAGTGGGGATCCTCGGTGTTCTGGGCTAGAGTGAGAACTTTGGGCAACATTTTGCATTTAGAATTCTGATACCAAGTAGGCCATTTTGCATGGGTGTGAAGGTATGTATTTCACAATTAGTTTAGGTGACTGCCATTCCCAACCAGAAACTACACAGTAGACTGCTAACTGTATACCCTGGCCTTGCCATTTCTATTCTTCTATGTTTACAAGTGAGACACCGAAAACTGCTAAGAGGCAAAGAATTCTTCCCCAAGGCCATTGGTTGTAGAGAAAAGTCAAGACTAGCCTGCAAAAGACATCTCTACCCTCTGACCATCCCACTGCAATGAATTCTACCCAGTATCCTGCAGTCTAGGCTCCACTCACAGCTGATAAATAAATTGAAGGTGTACACTGGATTCTGGGAAGGGATAGCAGGTAAGAAGGCTTTCTTTTAGAAAAAGAAGCAAAAACACCATCTTGTCTACCCTACAGACAAAGAAGAGAAAGAAGAAGATTGACTTCAACTTGGATGAGATTCCTGAACTCCTGCTCCCCCAGAAGCAAAAGAGAGGGGAAATATTTTGAAGCAAATGATACTCTAGAGGCAATTTGTTAGTGTTATGGGAAGACTAGGAATGCTATCATTAGGAAAATGAAATCGGGGCATGTTTGGATTCATGTCTCACAAGGGAGCCATACGTGCTGCTATTCTGCCAGCACGGCCTGTCTGGGAGCAGCGAGGATGGCTGTGTGCTCCTGTGACAAGGACACATAGAAGAGCTGGAGGAAGATTTCTCATTTACTGAGCGGTCACTTCAGCTCCTGTCTGGAGTGGGTGAGCCGAGGCAAGAATTAAAGCCGCTGAGGACTGGCTTCTGCTGGCAGTTCTGTGAGCTGGGCCAACTTTTCTGACTATCTCTGAGAAACACCGTGACTCTCCGGACCCTTTAGAAACATGCAAAGAAGGCCTGGCCACTTGTTGGCATTTCCAGTGGATTCTCATTTCCCAGATGTCCTCATGGCTGGTCAGACCCAAGGAAAGAGCTGTTGTAAGCCATTGATTCAGGCAGCAGCAGATCAGGAATAGAGAGTCTTCATTAGCCCTAGGTCTGCCACTAACTTTTAGGGTAACGTGGACTAGACCTTTTACCTCTTGGGGATCTCATTTCCCCAACTATACAGTGGGGCAGGGGAGTGTTAGACTAACATGTC
Source organism: Hipposideros armiger (assembly GCF_001890085.2). Classification (NCBI taxonomy): domain Eukaryota; kingdom Metazoa; phylum Chordata; class Mammalia; order Chiroptera; family Hipposideridae; genus Hipposideros; species Hipposideros armiger. Next base: position 504,573 of record NW_017731501.1, on the reverse strand, counting down.
TTTTCTATTTCAGCTCTAAATCCTATGATTCTATGAAACACATTGGATTGAGAGGATTGCTGAATAGCCATGAACAGCAAAATCATTTTCATTATTATTGATTTCAGTGAAGCCGGGCTTCAAGAACAATGACAAGCTAACCGTTGGAATCCCAGGTGAACTCGATAAATAGATCCCTCATCCCTCTAAAGAACTTGAGAAAGAAAAAGCAGTGTCAGATGGAAGGCCCAAGCTAAAGCACAGGGCATTAGCTCCATTAGAAACAGAATTATCATCTCCTGTCCCAAACCCAACTCCAAATTCCTGTTTCAAATTGTACTTGATTTCTCAGTGGTTATCTAGGCACAGCCCAGTGTCATGTAAAAGCACAGGAAAAGGAATCTGAGACCTGGTTCTAGGTTCTTATGGTAGTAGACAAGCTAGCTGCTTTTTCTAGAACATCTAGGAAAGCTAGCTGCTTCTTAGAACATCTGCTCCATAATCTCTGCTGAGTGAGTGGGGGTTTGGGGAGCAGAAGTAGACTTTCCAGGGAGCTGGAGAAGTTTGAACTTCAGATGCCCCTCACTTGTATAGGCCCCATACAAGTGCTGGAAGTTGCAGAGTTCAAGGTGAAAGCATTTCTGTATAAGTATTTCTCTTACATCACTGAAGGAGATCTCAGAAGAAAGGGACATAAATCTTCAAGATTCCACTAACTAATTGTGGTTTTTCATTTTAAATAAATATTCCCTTTTGTACCTAATTTTGTATTGATGGTTTTATATCAATTCTTAAAGTAGATTCCCCAACTTGTATAAGCTTCAGGTCCACAAAGCCTGGATCTGACCCTGATTGTATATCTGTTCTGCTAATCACAATTCACTGGACTTGGGAGAAATCCCTGACCCAGGCTGGACAGTCGGGTCTTCACTTCTAGAAAGTTCTCACTGGAGCATAGTCAGTGGTATACCAAGGTCACCATTCATCTCCATTTATCACTGACTAGGAAGGTACACAGGGCACCAGTTTGGCATCTCCTACCATGCACATGGAGAAGTCAGGCTGCTGCGAAAAGGGAGATAGAAATAGATGAGCAGAAAGGCAAACATGAGAGACCATGGGGAAAAAGAGAGAGAGAATGAGAATAAGAATAAGAAAGCTCAGTTTCTAAAGGTAATGAGATCTTGGTTTCAGTCCCTTCTGATATAGGAAAGTCTTCTGTGAAGCAAAGCAGGGTTAAGTCACAGTGGCCTTCCTCCACTCCCCCAATTAACCAGACCCAGGCCATAACCAAGCCATGTCAGCCAATGTAAACAGCCCCAATCACCTGTGTCTTAGCAAAGGCTACTGTCCCATCTAGAAACCAGGGGTGCGGAATGGAAATATGGACTTCAGATTCCCATGGTACAAATTCAATACTCCAGCTCTCAGTGCTGCCAAAAATGAGGCAGGGAACTGGCCTGAGCAGAGCTTGCTGGCACCCACGCAGCTCCTATCCACCTGTGCTGTCACTGCAGCCGTGCGTGTATTTATAGCTCCCGTGTGCCTGTCGGAAAATGATGCGGAGGCTTTTTCTTAGCCCCCATTCCAGCCCCCTTGAAGTAGGTAGAATGTTAGTGATTATGTGCAATTTCAGTTGGAGTTTCCATTGTACAGGGATCCTCAGACAATCTGTGCCTGCTTCTAATGAAGGTGGCATTTCACAAATGCCATTGTCTGCCTCAAAGGAATGCTGTGTGAGTGGCCAGGAAGTGTCTCTTTATAGCCACTGAACTACAAGGAAAAACAGAATAAACTGCTGCTGTAAGGAATTCGATTAGACAAAAAAGACAAAGAAACCTTACGTAGGGTGGTAGTAAGACAATGGTGTGTATTAAAAGGGACAATGTGTTAACAAAATGTCAAGATATTTTTAGAAAGAGCAGATAGCTTCCTCCTAGAGATGATTGGATGGCTGTAAATGCAGTCCTGCTTTGAGACCTGGCATAGATTTGATGAAATCCTAGCATCCCTTCCAGACCTAGAATGATGACCAAGTCTCCATCAGAGGGTCCTTCTGCCCCTATTGCACCAAATTCTTATCAATTTCATCAAGTTATTATCCACTCTCTTGTAATTGCCTGAAGAGACCATATTTTAAGCAACTGTAACTTTACTGTTTCCCATCCAGTCCACCTCACTACTCACCTACTTTACCACTAGTTTCTCCCCTCACTGAGCAAGTGAGGCCAAACAGCAAGAGATTAGATACTATGAGCAAGTGGGTGAATCTCTTCCAGAGGCTGAACTGGCTGCTGACTAAGTAACTGAATATGTGGCCCCCTGTTCCTTACTCCAGGTGTCTGTATTCCCACCCTCCCTAACTCTGTGTAAGCACCCCAAGGCACCCTCAAATGGACAACAAAACAAAGACTTCCAGAGAAGTGTCCCTCCCACACACAGGAGAAGGACACCTCTGATTAGTAGATCCAGCTCACCAATAGATAAATCAACCTTAGGTCTCTGAATCCTGAGGAAACCAGGCCTGTGTGCTCAATAATACCCAGATTGGTCCTGGCTCCACTCACAGAGCAGCAGCTCATTGCATTTCAAAGCGTTTTTGGTGGATGGAGAGGACATGGGACAAAATTATTTATAACGCTGAGTCCCACTGAGGGCATTTAACAGTAAGACATTCAGCATTCCCAGAAGATACTATATCATTTATTCAATATTTTTTCATCAAGTATGTATGCTTCAAAGTGCCTCTTTTATGCACTCACCTTCCCACAGTCATTTCCCTTATCCAGGGAAGAGGAACTGAATGGCACTACTATTTCTTAGTACCAGGCACTGTGTTTTTGTGTGCTTTATGTATAGTCTCTTGTATGAGTTTTCCCTAGATTTCTGAAGCAAGCTTCTGAATTGTCTCCCAGCCTTCACATACTGCCCTTTTCATCCATACTCCCCATGGAAGCCAGAGTATCTTTCTAAAGCATAGTGCCCACTTGAAAATGTTGATAGTTCCTCATTGCCTTCTGGAAAAACTAAATTAGTGTAGCCCTCTAGAGCTTGCTCTGGCCTCCCCAACATCTTCTGTGACCATGCCCTACAGAGACCCCCTAAAAAAGCAATGCCACATACCTGAACTCAGGATATATTTCCATTCCCTGTAGACTTTACTCACACTGGACCACGTATTTAAACTTTTCCCCTATCTGTCTCACTTGGCAGACTCCTTGTTGTTTAGCAAGATTCCACTTAAATATCGTCACCTCTTCCTACCCTTCCTTAATCTTCCTAGGTAGAATTAATAGGGCCTTTGTCTTTTTCTATAGCACTTTATATAAATTTCACTTAGAGCACAGCTCACACAGCATTATAGATTCACTATGTGTTACTTGGGGTAGGTCAAATACTATGACAAACAACTCAAGAATTTCCGTGATTTGACACAACAAAGATCTATTTCTTGCTCATGCGACAATCTAATGTAAATGTTCCTCCTGGTGGCTCCCTGCCAAGTGGTGACTCAGGGCTCCAGGCTGTTTCCATCTTGTACCTCTGTTATGCCATAAGAACTTAGAGTTCTTCACTCACAACTGCAAAGACACTTAGAAAAAAAAAAGGACATGATGGAGGATAGAGTGGGAGGTTTTTAGGGGCCAGGACTACCCCAATCTTCAGTCATCACCCCAGCACAACAGGTATTCAATTATACCCACTAACTCTCCTCGTAGGACACTTGGTCTACCATATCACTGATTTGGGGCCTAGAAATATCTTCAAAAGGAAAAGACCAGATTGTCTAGTCTATGGTAACTTCATAGCCTTTGCACTGGTCACTGGAATCATTCCTCCAAGGGAGGCCATTGTAAGGTTTTGGGTACTAGCAAGAATTTTTATATTATGGGCCAGCTGGCATGACACAACTGGAATATGTCTACAGCTTCCATTTTTCGTCTCTTAATACTCAATTACTCACCACTGTGATGATACAGGAAATTAAGTTAATAGAGAAATTAAAAGTTAAATATAGGTTTATTATATTTACTATTAAACATATAGAATGAATCACATTGCCAGAACTTCTAAAACTCTAAGGGATTTTTGGTCACCTTCTTCAACTCTGCAGAACACTTTTGAAAGATAATCCTCTCTAGTGTACCTAAGTGATCATTAAAAATTTTTTTTCAAATTTAAAAAAAATACAGGGTTTTCTCCTCTTCCACATTTTTTTTTAATTGAAGATGACTGGGATTCATCCTGGATCTAAAAATAATGATAACATATTTGCAGAAATGAGGATACCAGAGAAAGTAGCTATGAAATAGGAATGTACCTTAGGGAAGGCTCTGGTTGGGACCAGGAGGGCAGGGTACTAGTACCAACTCTGCCTTTATCCAGCAGCTTGACCATCAAGAAACCATTTCCTTCCCTAGACAAATGAGAGAGTTGTTCTAAATGGGGAATTTTCTGCCTTCAGCATGTGATATGATTCATGAGAATGATCATTCTACTACCTGTCACCTCCCTGTACAATCAAAATTCTTTCTGTGGGGAGGTCTTTCATTGCCAGAGGTCTTTACTTCTCCATGGCTAGAGATTTTTCTGGTAGCTCTTGACCTGCCACTTATAATGGGAATATACTGAGAAAAACTGTATGTAGTCTCTATAGGGTACATTTTTATCATTCTGCTTGACACTCATCTTTCCATAATCTGGAGGGAGAAGACTGTTTAATTCACCAGTACACCATTTCTAGAAATTACTTAAGTCAGAAAAGTAGGGGTCATATTCTATCTGTGCATTGTAAAGCAAGAATTCAGGGCCAGGGGTCAAGACTCATGTCCCAGATCCTCCACTGACTGGCTGTCAGCTTTGAGCATGATCACTCAATATCTCTGACCCTCAGGTATTCAAATTTTTTTAATTATATATATAGCTCACATCACAGGGTGGTCATGAAAACCATATGAGACCACATGTGTGAAAATAATTTGAAAACTTTAAAGTGTAATAAACATGGCTTTTCAGGTGGCCAAAAGATGCTTCCAAGAAATAAAAGCATATAGAGCCATCTGTCACCAATATCATAGAAATTGCACTTCTGGCAACCATTTGGTACCAGCTCCCAGTAAATCAAGATGTTGCAGACTTAATGCTTCCTTCTCCTTTATAGTCCAAGGTCACAACCTTCTAAAAGTCCTAGACCTCTTCAATGCTCATCTGAGAATTTCAGAATTATTTAGTGAGGAAGTAAGTCACTGATCACTTTGCAGGGTAATAAAGGATATAAACCCACATGTTTAGGAAAATAACAGCACCATCAACAAATAAGTCTCAATAACAATGGATAAAAGTTTATTAGAGATATTCTCATCCAGAGTAATATATAGACTAAAAAAAAAGTATTTACTAAAGAAAATTGGCTTGCTTCTCTGGCTAGGCAATAACTTTTTCAGCACTATCACAGACTAATTCCTCCAAATCAACTGATGCTCAAAAATAGAATGGAAATCCTTCCTTATAAGGTCATTTGATTTTCCACAAGAGTACCAAGACCATTTAATGGGAGAAATAACTCTTTTCAACAAATGGCGTTAGAAAAACTGGATATCCACATGTAGAAGAATGAATTTGGGCCCTTCCCTTATACCACATACAAAAATTAACTTAAAATGAAACAAAGAACTAAAACTATAAAACTCTTAAAAGAAAACAGGGTAAAACCTCATGAAATTGTATTTGACAATGCTTTCTTGCATATGACACCAAAAGCACAGGCAGCAGAAGAAAAAAAGATAAATTGGACTTCATTAAAATGAAAAATTTTGGTGTATCAAAGGACACTATCAAGAGAATGAAAAGGGAACCCACAGAATGGGAAGAAATATTTGCAAATCACATACCTGCTAGGGATTAATAGCCAGAATATGTAAAGAAATTGTACAACTCAAAAACAAAAACAAACCAAACAACCCAATTTAATAGACATTTCTCTAAAGAAAGGACTTGAATATACATTGCTCAAAAGAAAGAAGGACTTGAATAGACATTTCTCGAAAGAAAGAAGATATACAGCCAATAAGCACATGAAAAGATTATGTGTTCAACATTACTAGCCATTAGGAAAATGCAGATCAAAACCACAATGAGAGACCACTTCTTACCCATTAGAATGACTATTATAAAAACAAAACAAAACAAAAATGGAAACTAACAAACGTTATGAGGATGTGGAGAAATTAGATTTCTCTAATTTCTGTACATTGCTGGTGAAAATAACATTGCTGGTGGGAATTACAAATGGTACAGCCACTGTGGCATTTGGTAGTTCCTCAAAAAATTAAACATAGATTCACCGTATGACCTATGAGTAGAATTCTACTCATAGATTTATACCCCAAAGAGTGAGAAAGAGGGACTCAAGCAGACACCAGTCTTCAAAGCAGCATTATTCACAATAGCTAAAAGGTGGAAACCATCCAAATGTCCATCAACAGATGAATAGATAAACAAAATGTAGTACATCCATACAATGAACAATTTTTCAGCCTAAAGAGGGAATGAAATTGAGACGCATGCTACCACATGGATGCACCTTGAAGGTATTATGCTCATTGAAATTAGGTAGATACAGGGCCGGCCACGTGGCGCGTTGGTTAAGAGCTGGCTTGGGATGCCAGAGGGCCCCGGCTCGGATCCCACATATGAAGGCCAGTGACACTGCCCTCTACAGCTAAGATGCTGAACAACAGCTCAACCTGGAGCTGCGCTGCTGTGAGTCACCAGCGACGACATGGGCTGCAGCCCCTGCTGCAGTGGG
>NW_017731501.1:487431-497719 GCF_001890085.2 Hipposideros armiger | reverse complement strand
GCCAGGGAGGAGCACAATGATGGTGCCAACTTGGGCCAGTGAAGCAACGTCCTCCACAACTGGACTGAAGAACAAAGGGACAGCAACTTGTCTGTTCCCCTTCCCCCAATTCCCCAGTGCTGTTCCCATCCCCAATTAAAAAAAAAATCTTAAAAAAAAAATTAGGTAAATACAAAAGGAAAAAAAGACAGAAAATAGAATTGATTATTTGTGACTGGAGGGGAAAAAACAGGGAGAGTTATTGTTTAATCAGTACAGAGATTCTGTTTGAGGTAATAAAAAACTCTGTAGATGGATGTTAAAAATGTTTTAAATGGTACATTTTATGTTGTGTATATTTTACCACAACTAAAAAAATAGAATGGAGGCCTTGACATCATGGAAAAATTGTTTTTCTGTCATTGTTATAAATAATGGGTGTGTTCTACTTACTTAAGGGTCTTAAAACTCAGGAAGGAAAGGCAGAATTGATGGAAAAGAGCCAGCGTCTGAATTTCCCAGTGCCTCCTCAGCCTTCGCTCATGTTCATCAATCCTAAGGTTCTCAGCAGTCAATTTTCTTCTTTACGCCCATCAAACACTTTTCATGATGGCTAATAAGGACATCAAGCTTCAGCACCCTCACATGCCTGGATAAATGAGTTGTCACCATAGTCACTGTTCAGATCTGAACAGCAGGGAGCAAACCAGAAAACCAGAGCAATGCTTTGACTAAGGCAGGAATAAAAGGCATGCTTCTCTGGAATGCTGCAGCCTGTTCAGACTGACGTACAGTCCTTAGGAGTTGGGGGGAGGGGAGACAACCCAGGGAGAGGAGCAAGAAGAACACCACTAATGGCCATTTTCCTCTGCCTTGCCCCAAAGACCTACAAAACGCAGGCTCAAATGTGATGGATGCAAAATCCCTGCAAAAGACAGGTAGGACTGCAGAGGTTAAGAGTAGGGTCCCTGGGATCACAGGACCTGGTTGCAAACCCTCATTTTGCCCCTTACACCTAATGAGACAACACGTTGACTCGCCTCACTGTGCATTTCTTTCTCTGTACAAAAGGAAATAATCTTAACTTATTGGGTCATTGTAAAGATTTTGAAGTGTTTGACATAGGGCCTAACACACAATAAGAGCTATTATTATCGGAGCACACTGTAAAGATCCAAAGCTATAACTGAGAGTCGTAGTATTGAGCACATAGGAGGATGCTTTTGGAGTATATTGTGTACGTGTAAGCATATATTGTGTCTATGTATATAATTTGTTTATGACTTTCTAGGGAGGGTCATGTTAATATTAGCCTGAAACCCTCTACCAAGCTGCTCCCTAATTTCCACCTGTAGTGCTCCTCCAGGAATAGAGGTACGTGGCAGGCGAAAGGGTCAATGATATTATAGTCAGAGTTGTTAGAGCGTGCTTTTTCCTTACGCAGTTTCGCAGCTGCATCTAAGCAAGTAGGCTCAAGTTATAGAAGCTGGAACTGACTAGCTCTTCCTAGTTAGCCTCTATCCCCTTCCTGTGGTGGGGCAGGTACCACATGCCACCTTGACTCAAGCTGTGCTAGACTCTTTGTGGTTTCTGTGTCTCATGCCTGACACCGAAGTAACTTACGTACTTGTCTTTTTTTTTTCTGGGTAGGAAGAATAAGGTTTATGCCCCTTTTCAGGAAGGCCCTTCACAGTAAGGATGCCATCCTGTCTCTGCTCAAGAGTGCACATACCTCTGACTGTTTTCTTGATCAAGGTAACCGAAACTTTGTGCAATCACTAAAGTTTCAAATGCTAAGCAAAGAGGCTAGAGATCTTTTAGTAATACTGGGCAATCTGGGGTTACTTAAGGGCCAGGAAATCTATCATAAAAGGAAAATGTGAACTAGGAACCATTAATATTTATTGGAATCACATGGAGAAAAAATAAGAAAGAGAGAGAGAGAGAGAGAGAGAGAGAGAGGAGGCAGGTGTAAAAGAGACACATGTTTCGTGGTAATATAGTAACCCACGAAGTTACACTATTTCATAGGTTCCAGCACTTATCACCACCCATCTCAAAGGAAAGAAGAAACCTAAGCCTGGAGGCTAACAGTTGTACCAGCAATAATTCTCATCTTCCAACTCAGGAGCGTGGCTTCCATTTTTCCTGCAGAACAAGAGCCACAGCAGACACAAGGCAGGGCTACACTCCAGACTTTCGCCAACAGTAGGATGATTCTCAACATCTGTGATTGTGACCATGACAGACCTAAGAGACCCACCAGCTTTGTGACAAGGTTCTGCTTTCAGAGAAAGGCACCAGTCTGAGGGACATGATGCAATAAACCATGAAAAATTAAGCGGTACAACCTTCACTTGTGTGATGGAACTCAACGATCTTTTTAAAATTTACGACAGCTCTCTTTACACAGGCTTCGTTCCGTTCCCCCGTTGTGTGTGCTGGGGGCCTTGGTCGTGAGGGAAAAGAGGGTGCGTGTGGGGCAAGCAGGAAGCAGAGCAGGGCTTGCTATCTGAGAGGTAAGTGCTGTATAAGAAAAACACAGTGCAGAGAAAAATGTTTCTTCTACATTTTTCCATTTTCTTACTCTTCGTTGTCACATAGACTTCCAAGAGTTAGAACCTTGGTTTCCAAATCCTCCTAGCAGATTGTTCACCCTCAATTGGTGGATACGGTCCAGATATTTGTAGAAAAAGAAAACTGAATATTTTAACGATGCCAGTTCATTTTTCAAATATAATTAAAATATCAAGAGGTATTCTTTGGAACTTAATGAAGCAGTGCTCCTTGGGCCCTTTCTTGCTTTACTTTTCTGTGCAGTACTCATCTTCATCTCTCTGTCCTCTTGCCATCACCTCCCTGTTGTAGTCACAGCAATACTCCCAGAGTCTAGCTAGAGCAGTTCCTGGCACATAGTAGGTATTTAATAATTATTCATAAATAAACAAATGAATAAATTAAATTTTCAAAATGAAAACATGCAAATAATACAATTGTATTATTTAACAAAGTAAATATTAAATTTTCATTTATAAATCAATAAATATATATGTGACATTTTATAAAAGAAGGAATCTATATGGTTAAGAAAAAAAAATAGGTGACCCCCATTTGTAATTAAAGGATTAGGAATTAATGTTATAGAAAGCTACCCTTTCTTCTTTCAAATTAGCCACTGTTTTAAAGAATTATAACACTCCTGTTCATAAGCATTATCTTCTGCTGCCACAGGTATTCTTATACACTGCAGGTGGAAGTATGTAGAGATTCATCTTTTGGGGAAAGCAATTAAATATCTTTAAAATTCACTTTTGCAGTTCAATAATTTCCCCTCTAGGAATCATTCCCAAAGAAGAAACTAGTGCTTGAGGCAAGGAATTATATACCACAAAGTTCCTTATAGCATTATTCACATAATACAAATTTAGAAACAACTTAAGCAATCAGCATTGGGAGAAGGTTGAATGAATCATAGAACATCCATCATTCAGTATACGATGTTTGTAAATATTATTTTAATGACACGAGAAATTGCTCACAACATTATATTAAGCGAAAAAAGCAGAACACAAAATTGCACACATAGTATGATCCCAATTACATAAAGACAAGAACATGCAAGAGAGTGAAAAGCTTAGAAGAAAAACAATGTATGGAAACGTTAACTGGTTATTTCCATGACATGGCATTATGAATGGTTTTTACTTTAAAAAAAACCACAACTTTTCTACATTTTCAAGACTTTCTGTGATGATCATGTATTGCTATTACGAATATATTTCTTTTAACATAAAAGGGAATACAGATGGAAATTTGAGACCAACCTCGCTGGTAACAGAGTCCACCCACAATACCAGGAAATGACGCTGCCCAATGCCAAAGCCTTTCTTGCCCACATTTGGTTGGGGAAACATATCTGAATCCTAAGAGGGTGCAAGGGAAGATGAAGGGAGAAGAGATAAAGTTTCTGTTGGCTTTCATTTTCATCTGTTTCATATAGCATCATTTTTTTCTCCACTAGCTCAGACAGAGACCATGCTTTCTCTTTTAGTGTCCTGCAGGTCCAACCGAGCCATGGCACATTGCATGGGGAACAGGGAGAATATAGGAGAACTGACACGCAGGTGAGGAAACAGAGCAACAGGAGAAAAGAAAGGTGCTGAGGGTCGGCAGAACGGAGGCATGGAGCATATGGAAAGATGGGAGATTAAGCCAAAGAAATGGAAATAGAAGGTACAAAGGAGTAAGTGGCATAGGACAATGAAAAGAAAGAAGAGCAGATGAGGAGGATGGTGCAGAGAGCGCCAACATCATACTCTGTGATGACTGGATTCTGGCCTCATATGCCCGGAAGGTGCTGGGCTAAATCCAATCTCTAGTCGACTCACAAGGGCAAGTTCTCATTGGTTCTGCATCAGCCCCTAATTCCTAAGAAGATCACGACCAGCCCCTGCAGGAGTCCTTGATCTTGCAGCCAGGTCTGCTCAGGGGCTGGATCACAACCAGCACTAAGTGACTCACCAGCCCCTGGAGAATGTGGAAAACACAGAGACACCAAAGGCTTACTCAGAGTCCCTTGTGATCCCATTCCAGTGGACGGAGGTGGGGGTAGTGGTTAAATTGGGGGTGAGAGACTATCCGTGATAAAGCTGGGGCATGAGAAGTGACCATCTTCATTTCTCTATTCCCTGGGGTGCAAAGAAGGCACATTTTTACATAGAAAGGGGGACGATGTGGAGCAAAGAATTTTCTATGTCAGTCAGATAGACTTATACATCATTCCTTCCCTTAACAACTCCACAGGCCCACACAGTCCCCACCCTCCTCTGATCACTGGGTGACCCAGCCTGGCCTGTGTGTGCTTCACAGTTCTCTTCCCTAGCTCCCCCGCCATATGTAGACATGCCCTGAGCAAGTAGCCCTGAGCTGAGCTCGACACTCTTCCTCCTCCTTTCCAGAGAATTCTCAGGGGGTTATGACCATGGGGTGCTGGATTGGGATGGTAAGCATCTTCTCTCTTTCCCAAGGTAGAGGGTAAAGAAGGCATCCCAGGCATTTAAGGTTGCTCCTGGGAGAGGCCCCAATTTCCAGGCCTAAACTGTTGGAAGAGTTTCATAAGCTACAAAAGAACTGAGGTAAGATGGCCAATGATGTGTGCAGTGCTCAAATACTCTGGAACATTCTATTAGGTGAGCAGGTCCCAACTCCAGGATGATGGGGGACTGCCTGGCAAACCATAACCAACATGGGAGACCTGGTAAACACATCACAGGCCATGGTTATTACAGAGGATCCGTCCTTACATTTGCCCAGAGGTTCAGAAACACATTTGCCATCATTCTCCACTGGAAATGGTGGCCTGCATTCTCACAAGCATGGTTAGTAATGAGGTGTCGGTATGTCCAGCCCCTCGCATAGCACAATCCAGTATGAGCTTCCTGGCTGTGGATTTGAGGGAGTCACTTAACCTGTCTGAGATTCACCTCCTAATCTCACCTGGTGGATATGAGAGTTGGAGTTTATTTACAGAGTCTAGCACAAAATCAGAACTCAGAAATGGTTGTTATTATTAAGGTGCTGTTTTAAGTGCTAAAGGATGTAAGAATGGGTAAGATATTTCCTTCTTTTAAAATCTGTACTCCAAAGAGAGAGAATACAGTGAATGCACAATAACTATCACATAAGATAGGATTGTGAGAGAAGGTATAAATTTCCTTGCAAATTCAGAAGGGGAAAGACCATAACCCTTGGTGATTGGAGAGAGCCGGCAGGAAAGGCTTTCCGGAAGAGAGAGAATTCAACAGGAGCAGGTGTATGATGTGGGTGGCCAAGTGTTCATGCAAAGACCCCAAGGCAGGAAGATAAGGGCCTGTTGAGAAACATCAAGTCATAAAGTTCAAGTATGGGAAGAGTAGAGAGGGGATTAGAGGAGTGTTCTGGGGCCAGGTTGTGGAAAGCCCCAATGCCAGGCTAAGGAGCTCGTACTTAATTCAGTGGTCAGCAGGGAGTCATTGGAGGCTGTTGAGCAGGAGAGTTGCTTTCTTTACAGCTGTGCCAGGCTAAATTAAGCATAAACAGTACATTATAATTGGAAAGGGAAGGCTCAGAAATAGCTCTTGACTCAGAAACAGGCATAGGGAAAGGTAATGAGAAAGCAGGGAGGTTAATTAAATTTCTAATTATTGTGAAAGGCCATTAAAAAACCCTAGTTCACCAGGGATAACTGCTGTGGAGGGGCTTGAAGGAATACCATTTCTCTTAACCCTTGAATGAGTGCAACAAAGGTAGAAGTTTGCTTTTCTGTGGAGGAGAAATGTTTGAGGTGCTTAGTAAATGGTAGGTAGACATGCACATGCGTGGGTTCTCTGTAACTCCACCTCCGCCCCCCATATCCATGTGTCCATGTGCACTACCCTACAGTATCAGGTCAGTAACTCACATAAAAGAATTGACACAGTAAATGATGGGTCTCTAATTTGACCCCTTATCCAAAGGGCAGATGCTGAGATAACTCAATGTTTTCCATATTACCAATGTTTTCCATGAGTTGTTAAAAATGTATTCCTACTATGATAGCTATTTGAATAATTAGTTATTCAGTAGTTATTTGAATAATTAGCAATCTCCTAATAGATCATTTTTACCATTGGCCACGGGGGAGTAGTGGACAGCTGTCCATGGACATCATTGGTGGAAGTGGCCGTGAATCCTATCAGCATCTTGAGTCACCACTGTGTGCACAGCATGCTAATCAACATTCAAGCAGAGCAATACTACCGACATAGTGTCATACATTACTTTGTGGTTTACAAAACATTTTCACATCTCCTATGTCATGGTATATACAAGTTTTATTCCCCTTCAGCAATTGAGAACACTGAGGCGCAAAGAGATTAAGAAGTCACCAAAATACATACTGTTAATTAGCAAAGGCTAGAACCTAGGTCTTCTAACTTATAGCTCAGTGTTCTTTCAACTGGGCCAAACTCTGTCCAGGTCTAATTTATGGTACCTGTTCTCAGGCAGCCTGGTTTGTAAGAGTAAATAAGTAAGGAAATAAAGTGAAAATGAATACGCACCAGATTTGGTGGTCATGCTGAGTTTAAAGAAGGGAAGAGCTAGGAAGGCTTCTTGGAGGAGGTGTGTAGTTACGTTTCTATAACAGCAACCCAAATTGAAAAAGCTTACACAAGTCAGAAGTTATTCCCCTCTCGTGTGTCTAAGTGTAACCATCCAGAGCGAATATGACACGAGTTCATATGATAGCTCCATGCTGTTGGGGACTGTGGTTCTGCTCTCTTCATCCACCCAGTCTAAAGAGCTCACATCTTGTCCACTCCCCAGCCACAGACAGGGCTCAGGTAAGAGCATGCCCTTTTTTAAAGAATATGATCCACAGGTGTACAAATTTGCTCATGAATGAACTTGCTTATTTGACCAAGCCCTGCTTCAAGAGCCTGGGATTTGTGGTCTTTGTTCTGGGTAGTCGTATTCCCAGCTAAACAGATATTACTGTGGAAGAGGAGAGAATGAATATTGGAGACTAACCAGCAGCCTCAGCCATAAGAAGGACGCTCCCCTGGGGCTTGAGGGATGGGGTGGGGGATGGTGGCACAGGGCCAGAGAATCAGGTGATAAAACGGCACCCTGAGCAAGCCGGACTGCATAATCAAGATCTTGGGTGTGCATTCTGGGTGCAAGGTAATAAACCTGTCAGCCATGGCAACTGAAGTAAGGGAAGAAAATCAGATGTGTTCACGGGAGCCAGATATAGGATGGACTTGGAAAGTCAAGCTGAGTGGTTTGGATTTGGGCTCCTGTAGGTTCTTGGGGAAGTGGTGCTGAAGGACAACTTGCTGGGCCACACAGGATGAACAAAGTGGGTTAGAGTTGGGAGCCAGGGAGACCCATCAGGAGGCTCTTTCAACAATCTGTCCATAAATTGATAAAGACCCTGCCTGAGGCAGAAGTTCTGGCTGAAGAGAAGGGTAGTGTGTGAGGGGTTTCACAGAGGAATAGCGGGGCTGGGCTCCTGTTGGGCTCTCTGGTGAAGGGTCATAGATGCCTCTGACACTGATCTCTCTTAGGAGGCTGTCTCCCTCACATGGGTCCTTTAGTATTCCCCCAGGTACCCATTCATCCTTCCTGCCTATGCTTGCAGCACATGATGCCAGAACAGCATTCAACAACAAATATTGTTTGTTTGTTTGTTTGTTTGTTTAAAGATTTTGTTGGAGAATTGAGAGAGGGGAATAGTGCTGGGGAATTGGGGAAGGGGATCAGCCAAGTTGTCATTCTTCAATCTTCGTTGTGGAGGGTGTCATTCGCCACCTGGCTTCCTCTAAGCTCAAGGTGCTGTGTTCAATCTTAGTTGCAGGTGGGCGTAGCCACCATCCTATGCAGGAGTCGAACCAGCAGCCTTGTTAAGAGCACACACTCTACCCACTGAGTCATCCAGGCGGCAGCTCAGCTCAAGGTGCCGAGTTCAGTCTTAGTTGCGGGTGGGCGTAGCCCACCATCGAACAGGCAATCTTGTTTACACCAGCTGAGCCATCCTGCCACCTGTTGGCAGCTCAGCAACAGCTCAGCTCGGGCACAGCATCGCTGGAATCAAACCAGCGCCCTGTTGCTCAGAGCTCGTGCTCTTAAACCAACTCTTAACCAACTGAGCCACTCGGCCAGCCCAACAACAAATATTGTTGAACATAAGCTTCATGTGGGCACAGAGCCAGGTACACAGTAGCTACTCAATAAACATCTGTTGAATGAATGGCTGAATGAATAAAAGTGAATATGTAAGTAAAATGTAAGCACAGACAGCATTGGGTACTGCACCAGCAGAGGCCATTAAAACCTGGGAAATGTCAGCTATCACATGTCCAGGATTTTACACAGAAAAGAGATTTAGATGGAGTGTTTTCTGCAAACTGTCATAGCAACAGTTGCAATTTGTGACATTGTAGAATTTGTGAAGTGGGACATTAAAATATTCTCTTAGCCAATCTGTTTCTTCAGATGAAACCTATAGAAGAAAACGCAGACACCAGCTCCACCTGATTGTATGAATCCTCATCATTTTCCTTTCTTTCAACTGCACAGATTTTTCTGAACTGGCTAGATGTGGGTAGTTCCAGTTCAACCATTATTTCTGGCTCTTTCTTATATACTCCAACTTCCATTCTATGAATGAATCAAAAGGAGGTTGCCTTGACAACACTCACCTCTCTCTCATTAAGCACCCTGAAAAGCCTTGAGTGCTTCATGGAGATAAAAGCCCACAGAGCGCCCAGATTCAGGACCTCAGATGACACACAGGGGCTGAGAGGCCAACATAAATGTGCCACTCTAGGTAAAGTCTGCAGCCCACTCACACTGGCAGGTGAGCACCCGATGCAGTCCATCAAGCAGAGCCCACAGTACGAGGCTCTTCCAGGGGGCCCATGAACTGTTTTTTTTCCCCAGAGAATGAAGACATTTTATGATTAGGTGACAGACTCACCAAATTCTTTCTGTGCCACTTAACCTGGACTGCTGGCTCAAGGAGCCAGAGAGTTGTTATTATACACGTCTTCAATGTTCTATTCTGGCCCAACACAGAAGGCTAAGACTCCTATCGGGGCCACATGTACACCCCAGGCATTGAATCCAAGATTATAACTAAAACACTAGGATAAAAAGGCCCAAACCAAGCCCCAATCTTACATTCCTTATTCAGTCCACAAGATGAACCCAAATAATATGTGTATATTTACTAAAATAATTAATCCAGACTAAAACTGGATGAAAATATGCTCTAAACCAAATTAATATTTTTCCCCCATTCAAATATTCCAAAAACCTGAAGGCCATCATATAAATAACACCAAAATTTCTTAGCGTGGCAGTACCTCTTCTAAGCAGAAATGAATTCTAAGGGTGAAAATTTTAAGATAGTATCATCATTATTATGAAGACATTTATTCTGCAATTAGTATATTGCAAGCCCTGCACTAAGCACATCTCATACATAATTTTGTTTAATCCTCATAACCACTAGGTAGTCTCATTACCTCCATATGATCAATGAAGAAATAGTTAGAGAGCCTATGTCGACTTCTCATGGTCCTACAGCCAACCAGGCAGGGATTTGAACCAAGGACTGTCATTTTTTTAAATTAAATTTATCGGGGTGACAATGGTTCGTAAAACTACATAGGTTTCAAGTGTACAATTCTGTAATACATCATCTATATATCACATTCTGTGCTCACCACCCAAAGTCAGTTCTCCTTCCATCACCATATATTTAATCCCCTTTACCCTCATCTAC
>NW_017731501.1:481105-485341 GCF_001890085.2 Hipposideros armiger | reverse complement strand
TGACCAAGTCCAGCAATTATATCTACTTTTCCTTTTACTGAAGCTACTTGCCAACCTCTTAGCTAGGCACTGTGACAACATATAAAATAAGAAGGTGATATTTACATCCTCCCTAGTTAAGGAACTTACCAAGTCCCAAGATCAAATGCCATTACCAGGGACAGACTGGAGATGGGAAAAAGGTCGGAGAAAATCATAGCCAGAAGAAACAGTCAAACAAGGAGACTCTGGACACAAGCGATTCTCTGACGTTCAGAAGCACACCACAAACAAATCAGGCCGCTCAGCTCTGAGCCGATGTAAATGACCGCTCCACCAATTTACACACTTCCAGCAGCATGGCCCTCATGACATCATTTAGCAAGGGGTTCCTTATTAAATCTATCTCACTGGTAAAACCCCTCAGGTTGCATCAGCTGTGAGCTCTAGACCACACACACTAGCATCACTAGCATCTTCTCTGTTGCCCTGCAGGTCACAAGGATCAGCCCCCTGAGCAAAAGTCAAACCAAGTTCCCTGGTTATTTTCCATCAGGGAATTTATTATGTAGCTCGTGGTTACCTAAATCCTCTAAAAATAATGGCCTAAGCAGGGATAGGAAAGATGTAGAAGTGACCAGAAATTGGTCTAATGACCAAGAGGTGAAACACAGTAAATCCATGATAATTTGGATAGTGGAGGTCACCCATATTTTCCCAATTGGTTATAGATGGTTTGCTTGACTAAAATGTACTAAAAACTCCCTTTTTTGATTTCTTTCCAACCAAAATCTCATTCTAAATGTCAGAGAGATTTTTCTCGATCTGTATGCTTGCTTGCTCGCTTGTCTGTTTTTAATCAGGGACCAAAGCTGATAGAAATATCTGTTTGAGTCAGTCCAGAGGATATTTTGGTGTTCACATTAAATCCTTTTCAAAAATATAAAGAACTGGTTCTGGTTCTAACTAGTGTAAAAAGCGGCTTGTTTTATTTTTAAAAATACACATTTGGTTCTTGGTTTCTAAGTTCAGTTGTTTAAAATGTAATTTGGGAGCTGAGCACTTGGTTCAGTTTATTCTGTTTTTTGGCACACAAATCTAGTTTGAGTTTTGGCTCTCGACTCCTGTTCGCTGGTGCTGACAAGGCAGGTTGCTTAGCTTTGTTCTGCAAGTTCTTGACAACAGCAAGTGGAACAGGTGTTGTGCTCTTAAACTGTCCCTGGCTGGCCAAGGAGAAGCCCATTTGGGACGCACAGAATGCTGGGACTGGAAGAGCCCTCTGTGTAGCCAGGTAGTCCAGTTCCCACAGTTAGAAAGGTGGAGACCGACGACAGTGAGGTTGTAAAGTAATTCACCAAATGGCATTGCTATGCAGTGTGGAATGAACACTGTAAGCCTGACTTCCTGATTCTCTGACACATCGCTGTGCTGGTTAGAAGGCCCTTCAGAAGGTGATGCGTTAGGGCAATGAAGGGGATGCCAACAGTAATATTTCAAAATGTTACTTTTCCATCTAGGCCCTTGAATTGCCATTCTACTGACCAAAGCAAAAGATTGCAAAAGCTGCTCCCCAGCCGCCAAACCTCATCCTGAGTTCCCTGTGCCCATGCCCAAGTTCAGGCTGTGGGGAGCATCTCTCAGAGCCCACGCAGTGACTCAGGGAAGCGGCAGGTGGGCAGAGGAGCTGGCAGGCATTTGTAAAGACCTCAGGTACTCACATGGGAATGGGCCTATAAATTCTACCCCATCACTGTTGCCAAGGCAACACAGGGGGCCCTGGAGCTGGCTCTCAGGCAAGAAAAGCCTACCCCTCTCTTCACACTCATTTCCTGGCAACATGTGGATTTTATGACAGGTCTACTCCAGCTACTCCTTTTCCTGGATAAGGCAGCTCATTTTATCCAGATTCCAGCTATGTGCAAATATTCTGAGGAATGTGGAAGAGCCCACAGCGCCATTTACTCTGAGCCCTGACCTCCCCTTAGAGATGAACCTGCCTCCAGCCCATGTCCTCAGAAACTCAGAGATGCTGAACACGTCAAGATGTGGACTGCGTGAAGCCTCTCCTCTGCTTCCATGCACTCATTCATTGCTCTTCTACCAAATACAGGCCTGAAAACTGCCAATCTGTGCCACTCATTAAAGGTACAAAAAGCATGGGGCNCTTAGCCAATCTGTTTCTTCAGATGAAACCTATAGAAGAAAACGCAGACACCAGCTCCACCTGATTGTATGAATCCTCATCATTTTCCTTTCTTTCAACTGCACAGATTTTTCTGAACTGGCTAGATGTGGGTAGTTCCAGTTCAACCATTATTTCTGGCTCTTTCTTATATACTCCAACTTCCATTCTATGAATGAATCAAAAGGAGGTTGCCTTGACAACACTCACCTCTCTCTCATTAAGCACCCTGAAAAGCCTTGAGTGCTTCATGGAGATAAAAGCCCACAAGAGCGCCCAGATTCAGGACCTCAGATGACACACAGGGGCTGAGAGGCCAACATAAATGTGCCACTCTAGGTAAAGTCTGCAGCCCACTCACACTGGCAGGTGAGCACCCGATGCAGTCCATCAAGCAGAGCCCACAGTATGAGGCTCTTCCAGGGGGCCCATGAACTGGTTTTTTTCCCCAGAGAATGAAGACATTTTGTGATTAGGTGACAGACTCACCAAATTCTTTCTGTGCCACTTAACCTGGACTGCTGGCTCAAGGAGCCAGAGAGTTGTTATTATACACGTCTTCAATGTTCTATTCTGGCCCAACACAGAAGGCTAAGACTCCTATCGGGGCCACATGTACACCCCAGGCATTGAATCCAAGATTATAACTAAAACACTAGGATAAAAAGGCCCAAACCAAGCCCCAATCTTACATTCCTTATTCAGTCCACAAGATGAACCCAAATAATATGTGTATATTTACTAAAATAATTAATCCAGACTAAAACTGGATGAAAATATGCTCTAAACCAAATTAATATTTTTCCCCCATTCAAATATTCCAAAAACCTGAAGGCCATCATATAAATAACACCAAAATTTCTTAGCGTGGCAGTACCTCTTCTAAGCAGAAATGAATTCTAAGGGTGAAAATTTTAAGATAGTATCATCATTATTATGAAGACATTTATTCTGCAATTAGTATATTGCAAGCCCTGCACTAAGCACATCTCATACATAATTTTGTTTAATCCTCATAACCACTAGGTAGTCTCATTACCTCCATATGATCAATGAAGAAATAGTTAGAGAGCCTATGTCGACTTCTCATGGTCCTACAGCCAACCAGGCAGGGATTTGAACCAAGGACTGTCATTTTTTTAAATTAAATTTATCGGGGTGACAATGGTTTGTAAAACTACATAGGTTTCAAGTGTACAATTCTGTAATACATCATCTATATATCACATTCTGTGCTCACCACCCAAAGTCAGTTCTCCTTCCATCACCATATATTTAATCCCCTTTACCCTCATCTACCACCCATCTCCCACCTCACCCTCTGGTGACCACTAAACTGTTGCCTGTCGAGGACTATCATTTTACCCTCATACTCAACCCCTCTTCAGTGAAAGGAAGAGAGACAGAGACAGAGAGATAAGGAGAAAAAAGAGATGGAGGGGGAGGAGAGAAAGGAGGGGAAAAGGAAGGAGGATAAAAGGAGGAAAGAGAAAGGGAGGGAGAGAGGGAAAGGTAGGAAAATAGAAGGATGGAAGTGGGGGCTTGAAATCTAAATTACTTATTTTAGTGACACAATAATAACCTGGCTAATTCAGAAGCAAGAAGGATGCATCTGGCTCTGTATGGGCATGAGTGGTTTGGGAATGGAGGGAAAGACCTGGATATCAAGAACAGGCCTTACTTCAGGTGACTCCTGAAATTCTAAACCAAAGAATATTTAATCCTTACCCTGGAGCAGATTGTGGGAAAGGTATGAGTACTCTAGTTCCTAGAGTAATCTTATATATTTTAGATACAAAGTAGCATTTAAGGCAGAAGCACAAGCCATTTCACTTTCTAGAATCAAACCCCATGCCAGAATAGCAGTCCTTGAAAATGATAGCAGGTACCTCAAATATGATATGTAGATTAAAGGATTTTAATTCTCAGTTTAGCTGTGGCTTATTTTGAATAAAAAGATGAGGTATATGTGGGCTGACAGGAGATGAAGCAGGCAGGATACATCTGCGTTTATACTTATGGCATATAAGACTTATTTTTCCACAAGTGTTTTGCAGATAGGTCTTACACTGGGA
>NW_017731501.1:475611-477535 GCF_001890085.2 Hipposideros armiger | reverse complement strand
CAGCCACATTTTTTACTCCATTTCTGTTGCTTTTTCACCCAAAGGGTTCTATGACGCATTTCAGATTTTCCTCCCCCATATTGCTGCACACAGACACCTTTTTATTCCTAGCACAACTGCTGTTATTAATGATGACAGCCTTGCCATATGGCACCACTCAATTGGCTCCATCAAATAACATCAAACTCATATTAATAGCATTTACCCCACGCTTCTCTGACAGTCCAACTTAGCCGCACCAGCTATCCCTCTAGTAACCTGTGCCTCCAATGGGACTTCACGGAGTGCGCATATGGATGGAGGATGAATCTAGATGTGTTACAGTTTAAAGTCTGGGGTTGGGCCCTCCAAAGATTAGCCCAGACAGATAATTAAGGACTAAAATAGTGCAGGAAAAAGGTCTGTTCTAAACATAAACCTAATGTTATGATTAACCAGACTGTTGATGCCTAATTAATTGCTGATTGCTTCAGATGATGGTGACTGAGAGTCAATGATGTAACTTGATCTAGATATAACCCCCTTATGTGCTGTGCATGGGTGAGGGTGAGCCAGAGTGAATGGGTGCATAAAGGCTCAGCATCTGAGAGAATAACCAAAGCCTGGGGAGGGAATTTAAAGATGAGTGCAAATGCCACCTAATCCTTCCCCACTCTGTCCCTGAAAGAGCTGGAGGACCTCACTCCCATTCCTTCTTCCTCTACCCTGAATACCAGCGTTAGGTAAATCCAGAGAGTATGTTATTCTTAAGCCTAGTCCTCTGAGAAAGTAGATACAGGGTTGTGAGGCCTGAAATCAGTAGGACTTGGGGTGCCCCTACTTCCACCGACCTATAGAAGCTCCCTGCCGCCTTAAGAAATGGAATGAGCTAAAAGTCCCAGAAAGAGCTCAGAAGCTAAGGACCACGAATAAACTTTCAAAGTTTGAGGAATTCGATTTTTTTCAGTATTTGTGGGATGCAGCTTATAAACTGTCCCAACAAAATGTTGGGACTAATGAACTAAATCACTGAATTAAATGCTTTCATTTATAGGCAACATGGGGTTATGTATTGTGTGTGGAGTTTGTGTTCAAACAGACCCAGCTCTGTCTCTAATGGGGACCACAGCCAGGTCTGGCAGAACTGTGGTGTCTTCAGCTCTATAGTAGGAATGATATCGCCACATCTTGAATGTGGACAGATTAAATAAGATGACATGTGTGATGTGTAGCACATAGTAGGTGCTCAATACACGTTAGTTTTCTCCATACCGCCTTTATTCTCTGAACACATTATGTTGGTATCCACTCTCTTGCAGCCCTAGGAATAGTCAAAAGACCCAAAGAAGAGCAAGAACCTACTAAGTGCTGTTCACCTTGGCTGGTGTAAATGGGGGCCGACACGGGGGACTGACATGTAACTATCTCCAAAAACTAAGACAAGCACACACTAAATGACACCTATTTGGGCCCAGAGTAGTCCATTTACAAATTTCCCAACACAGGACTAATTGTATGAAATGCATGGTTCTCCTTTTTATTCTCCCGTCTAAAAAAAAGTAGCACTGGGGCCACCCTAGTTGCTCGTTAGTTAAGAGTTGGCTTGGGAGGGCGAGCTCTGAGCAGGAGGGCTGCTGGTTCGGATCCCACATGGACCAGTGATGCTGCACCCTCTATAGCTAAGATGGTAAACAACAGCTCGACCTGGAGCTGGGCTGCCATGAATCGCCAGTGATGGCGTAGGCTGCAGTGGGCTGTTGTGAGCTACTGTGAGTGTCTGGCAGCCAGCAGGAGCTGCTGTGAGCCGCCATGAGTGGCCGTTCAATGGCCGGTGACCTATCTGCCTCAGCTTTGAAGAGCGCAATGATCACAATACCAACATGGAACAGTGAAGTGACATCCTCCACAACTAGACTGAAGAACAAAAGGACAGCAACTTGTCTGT
>NW_017731501.1:473225-475051 GCF_001890085.2 Hipposideros armiger | reverse complement strand
AGCAGGGGTTGCAGCCTACGCTATCGCCGGCGACTCATGGCAGCCCATCTCCAAGTTGAGCTGTTGTTCAGCATCTTATCTGTAGAGGGCAGTGTCACTGGCCCTCATATGTGGGATCCGAACCGGGGCTCTCTGGCATCCCAAGCCAGCTCTTAACCAATGTGCCACTCGGCCGGCCCTGCATAAAGACATTTGAAATTTTAAAGGTAGTTCCATCAGGCAGAGCCAACCACCAAGGTTTGTCTATGCCTGTGTGGTCTGTACGCTGGGTGGCCATGGGGAGGAGTCCCGTCAGAGTCCCCACCACCAGCCCCATTAGAGCGAAAAACACGGAACACATCAGGAGACTGCCAGGCATGGGGATTTTCCAGTCTGCCCTTGTGCACCACCTGACAACTCAGCTCTACACATCAGGCAAATGAATCCCATTCATGAAACTGTGTTTCCTTGATTCATTAAGAGACACAGAACTGTTTGTGCTGCAGTTCAACTGTGGGTTAATCCCAGCTAACCCAAATCATTGTTTCCTGAGCACAAAGGAACTTGGAATTCTGTGCCAGGGTTGTGTGTCAGAATGCTTTGTTGCTAGGCAGAAATCTATCCAGCCTTAAGCAAGAGAGAATATATATGAATTCATGGGGAGGTGTTTCTCTCCCCAACCCTCTCCCTTCCTTGCCTGCCATCTCTAATCACCCCATTCATCACCATAGGAGGCTTCCAAAACAGCCCCCGCAGGACATCCAAAAGCTGTCCTGTAAACAACCCTTAATCTCCCAAGGGTCAGTGTTATCTTTTTACATGCTCCCCCTCAGTAGCCCACAACTGTACAATGTTTGCTGACACGTCCAGCATAGAGACAGTCAGCAGCGGCAGGGGAGTTGCCATATTTCAGCCATCAATTTAGAAACCATACAAGGTTAAAATGCTCCTTAATGAACACAACTCTGCTGGGACCCGTTCTATATCATAATAAGATTAATATACATATTAGTATGTGTGAATAATCTTTGCATACTGTAATAACAACCCATAAGGCCCTCAGCAGAAGGAAACGTGTATTGTAGTACTACCTCAATGAGAAAAATCAGGAGTAAAGATTTAGCTCACAAATGAAGAAAACATTTAATTCATTTGGAAACAGGCAAAACATCAAGGCTGTAAATGGTCTATTAGAGTCTTAGAAAAAGCATCTGCAACATTAAAGTGTTGAATACAAGACCTCATCATAACGCTAGAACAAGAAAAGTGACTCTTTCTGACCAACAAGGGGAGAAGAGGTAAGAATTGCATCAGCATTGTGTTTTGCCCCCAGGTTACAAAATTCTAGATTTATAGGGAAGAATTCAGCCTGTAGTAATGGTCGGCAAAAACGACCCATTTTACACCACAGGCTCTTGTAAAGATAAAGGGTGAAAGGCAGCAGGGGGGAAAAAAGGCTCACAAATAAGCTTTTCCAGAAGCAGAAATCCAGAGAGTTCTCTGCTCTTAAGTAGCACAAGTTCAGCTGAGATAAGGCGAATTTATGGATGAAGCCAAGTAAGTTATTTGACCAAACTACAACTTTTATTGTAGTCATTCAAGAAAGAGCAAAGCCCAAATATATGGTGATGGAAGGAGAACTGACTCTGGGTGGTGAACACACAATGTGATACATAGATGATTTATTACAGAATTGTACACCTGAAATCTATGTAACTTTGTGAACAATTGTCACCCTAATAAACTTTAATTTAAAAAAAAGAAAGAGCAAAGCCCACTACCAACAATCATTTACCATTGACAGAAGTTGGACAGTGCCTGGTAAAGTGATTGAATCTGCACCAGAA
>NW_017731501.1:461717-471702 GCF_001890085.2 Hipposideros armiger | reverse complement strand
TGGTCCGTTATTGCTGATGAAATCCAAACTTCCTTGCCTTTATTTTACATCCTTGTTAATCTGACTTCTCCCTTCCTCCCAGCCTCCTGCTCCCAACATGAGAATCTCTGCACTGGTCAGGATGGCCTCTCCACTCTTGCCCCAGCTCCCAAACCAACTTTTCCCCAGGAACTCTTATCTCCCTTTGAAGTGTCTTCTCTGTTCTCCTCTGGCCTCCCCAACTTGGAGAGCTCTCTCAGGGCCAAGACTAGAACACATGCCTACTTTTCCAAGTCTCTCATTATAACCAGCATACTGATGGGCATGTCATGAGTGAAAATAACAGAACATCTGACAGAAGCAGAGCTTAGGTAGGTCTACTCAAGCCCCCTCGTTCGATTGGATGGTTGAGACGCAAAGAGGGAAAGAGACTCTCTCAGGGTTACACACTGAAGTATTAATAGACCCAGAACAAGAACAACAAGCTGCTGGCTCCTCAATGAGCATATTTTTCCGATATACCTCATTGTCTAAAAGAAAAGTGCCAATTAGAGGCACAAAAAGTAACAAAGTTGGTGATGACTATAATAGATGATTACGTCTTTCCAGAGGGCATGAAAAAGAGAGCTGAGTAGAGGCTGATGTGAAGACACTTCTTCAGTATATAATTAACTGCTGGCTTCTTTGTATTGTTCCAATAATGAACTCAGCAAGGATCTGTAGAACAACCTTGCCTGCAGGGGAAGAAATGGGTGGTGGTCCTGGGCAGGCCCTGAGTCACTGGGTCCATTTCTCACTCACAGGCACTTCTCTTGATGCCACCTAACAGATGATTTCTTGCTGCAGGTGGTTGTCAGCGCAGGTACAGATGCTGCACTGGCAGCCCTTGGGTTTTGCACATGCCCGGACCTCCCAGCTGAGTACGGGCACACAGAGCCTGAAGTCAGCCTCAGTACCAATGCTCTTACTAAGCAGCTGAGAAACGGGCTCTAAGCTGCTTTGAGGAATGAAGCCCGAGACTTTAGAAGCCTATGATCTCCAGAACGACTTAACTGGAGGCTACTTAGGAGATGGAAGTTGTAGATTCACAGTCACAAAATCTTAAATTTTTGAGACAGAAGGAACCCTGGAGATGACCTAGTCCAATCTTTTTATTTTAAAGATGAGAAGACTGGGGCCCAAAGAGGGAACGTGACTGGCCTGTGGTCACACAGCCAGAGGTGAACAGGCCAGTCTGTTCCTCAGCTGCTTCCTGGAGACGCACGATCTCAGCCACACTTCTCAGTTCTGGATTCTGAGTGCTCTGTCTTGAGTGTGTTTCACATCCCCTTGAAGTAGCTGCCGCTTACCGGAAAGATATGTTAAGGTAATTCCTAACAAGAGGTGGGTCAAGGCCATTTTTTTCTTTCCCTATTAACCAGTAACTGGGCACAGGGGCCTCACTTTCCTGAAACATCATCTAAAAAGCAGTGTCACAGATGGTGAGTGAGGGACTTGGCAACACTGGCAGCTCCTTTGTTTAAACAAAGAAGGGGGACAGACAAACAGATGGGCGGGGAGAACTACCCGAAATGATGCCATTTGTCCCGATATCAAATAGGAGGCTCTAAAAACCTCTAAGTTACTGGAGCCACACAGAATGTGGGAGCTAAAAGGGAAGAAGAAATTAAGGACCAGAGATATTAATATCTGTTCAAAGTCAGATAACTGAATAGTGACAGATCAGTATTAATAGAGAAAGAAAACTTGGACAAGGATGAATACACAAAAATATTAAAAGGCCACGGAACACTTATAAAAGGCACATAAATAAAAACCTTTTTAAAAATTCACACTTCTGTGACCTGTCTGGTGATCCAGCCCTATCATTTTCTAATACCTAGGCTGGGATTCCTGAGGCCCCACCTCAGATCAGGGCTGGCTCCATGGGCGTGTGGTCAGTGCAGTTTCCAGGGCCTCAGGCTTTGGGCTTAATGCTCTAAGGTCATGATCTTGAAATTCTTAATTTTATCTTGACTCTCTGTTTTGTAATTTAAGGCCAATGAGGAAGCGGAGCATGCACTGGGACCTTGGAGCCTCAGCTCACAGAGAGGTCTCACCTCCCCCCACCTCCTTCTTCCCTGGGATGGGTTCTTAGCTGCCTCCAGTTCTGGTGCCCTGACCTCCACCAGACTTCCCCACCCTGCTAACTGCTACCTCGGGCGGCAACCAAGTCACTGAGGCTGGAGACAGGGATGGAAGGCCCTCATTCTACTATCTCTGCTCCCAGTGGGCACCTGGGCATGAGCAGGGATGCTAGAAGGTTCAGGGTTATGTCGCAGGGAAGAGCATGGTGGCAGCTGTCACCATCCTGACAGCAGACAAACTGGCAGGTATGAGTCTCTCATCTACCTCCAATCCAGGTACCAAACACTTTCCAGAGTAGAGGTTGCATTCCCTTTGGGAACACCAGTCACCAGTGAGTTGGGAGTTTAAGACTGGGAGGAGACTGGCTTTCATGACCCTGGGTGGCTGGCGGGGTGAGGGGTGGGGAATCCTGGAAGCTGGTGAGTCATGCTGCCAAGTAACATGGTCCCCAGGCACTTGAGAGAGTTTTTACTGACCTTGCAAGTATTTCATGTTCAAGGGAATGTGATAGTAAATAACAAATAAATAGCCAACACAATAGAGAGAGAGATCAGGAAGAAAGAAAAGAGTCTTCTATTTTGGTACCTTTAATGGCACCCTTTTCCAGTTTCTTGAACAAGGACCCTGAATTTTCATTTTGCAAAATGAAATTATATGGCCAGTCCAGCCTCTGATTTAGCCTAAGCCCTGGGACAGGTCACATCCACAAAGGAATTTAAGAGCCCAAATGGCTCAGTAGGGCAAGTAAGAGATCAGCCCTTGCTAGAATGTGCACCCTAGNTCACAGCAGCTCACACCGGCTGCTCATGCTAGCTGCCAGCTACTCACGGTAGCTCATGGCAGCCTACTGCAGCAGGGGCTGCAGCCTACGCTGTCGCCGACGACTCACGGCAGCCCAGCTCCAAGTTGAGCTGTTGTTCACCATCTTAGCTGTAGAGGGTGCAGCGTCACTGGTCCTCATGTGGGATCTGAGTCGGGGCCCTGTTGCTCAGAGCTGGCGTCCCAAGCCAACTCTTAACCAACGCCACTCAGCTGGCCCCTAAGAATATATTTTTAATGGTCACTATGAAATATGCTAGAATAGGGCCAGAATAGTAAAACAAATTCTGGCCAACACATCTGGCCAACATTGGGTTGGCTGGGGAAAGTCACAGAGGCAGGTAGCTCACCAGCACAGCCATCCTAGTGCAATTCACTCTCACAGTCGTGAATGGAGTATCACTGTGAACCGAGTATGGTGCCAAACACCTCAGATACAAAAGTGAGAAGCTTCTTAAGGGGCTCACAGTTAACTACAAAACAAATTCCTCCCTAAATCAATGCAAAAGGTATACTAGGAGACTGCAAAGAAAGGTGGGTTTGGCTATGGCTTCTATAGGGATTGGAAAACTTCCTTGCAGCTAGGAGAGTCGTGTAATCAAACTATGCTTTTTAAGACAAACAGAAGTCTGGTTTTATTTATTTTCTTTGGCGGAAGAGGACTGGGCTTGGGGATTTATTAGAAAGGGTTTTTTTTTGTGATAAAAAGGGAAAGTCTCAACTACTACAACCCTCCCTACATCCACTCTTTTTGGCCCTGTATGGAGACATGAGCAGGTGCTGCAGTAGCTTTCTTGCAACCATCAGGAAAAAGCCACNACACACACATATATATTAATAATATATTATTTAATAAATATGTATTATATTATATATAAATATATTATATTATAAATAATATATATTTAATAAAGGCAAATTCAAGCTTTAATTTGTATTTTAAAATAAATTGTCCTAGGACATGGACCCACTAGGGAATTAATTACAAATACTTTTGATAGTACACAGTTAATGAACATTTAACTAAAGAAAGAAAATTACTGGTATGCATGATTTCCTTTGTTTTTTAACTGCCGAGCCCTATAAATCCAATCTGTCATTTCTTTTTAACTACATTTGCCATAAAAGCACTTACTTTATGGCTGCTGCGACATAAGCACTGCTGTTTCACCTTATGATTAATAAGGTAATTAGCACCATTTCTAATATTCTCAGCAAAAACCCCTGCTTTAGATATTTCTGTTGCACTAATAGGTTTTCTAAAGCAATGTAGCACACGTGGAAGGCTGCATGCTGGGGCCCGTGGAACGCGTTTTCTAATGTACATCGTGGAGATCAATTGATAAATTACGTCAGTCTGGGTTAGTCATCATACAGAAAATATCATTAGAGACGAAAAAGGAATGGAAGGATGCAGGCAGGGGTGATTTGTTTTTCATTGTTGATATATGTTATAGAACTATTCTTGTAAGTCAATTACCAAAACACAAAATGCCGGGGGAATTATAACAATTCTAGAAAAGAAGAGCCTATTATGAAGAGATATGTGGTAACAGACAAGCATGACAACCCTTTCGAAATCAGCATCCCATGGAGTCAATTGGGAGTCATATTTCTGACTATGTAGGGTGTCCTTGGGGCCATGCCAAAAGCCGAATTCGGCCCTGGGCTCTAGAACATTCTTCCTTCCAAAATGTGTTTCCTTAAAGTGTATTTGAAGACACCTCAGAGGCACACATCACAATGAGGTTGGGCTGGAAAGAGGACAGCAGTGGTCCAAGGAGTCTCTTCTCAGGGTCGGTTCCTCTCAGAAACTTCAGGATGCTGAGCTCAGTCACAAAGGAGCCTTGCGTCAACCAGGGCCCTTTGTGGTTGCAAAAATAAAAATAAAAAATTGCACTGATGCATGGACATTGTTGAAAAACAGACCCTCTCTCTTTTTGGGGGCTTGCCTTGGAAATCTATTAGGGAAATTTGATTCTTGGGACAGGATATAAATTTTCTTACCAGCCTTACAGTCACTGACTTCATTGCCCTTCCATCATTCATTAATTCATTCATTCACTCATTCATTCATTCAGTGAGCACTTAGGCTGTGTCAGGCTTGGGCTTAGCCCTGAGGAGACAAAGATTCTTGTTTAGGGAGCCCTTAGTGTATTGTATACTAGTGTGGGCTCTGGGGTCAGACGAGCCTGGATCCAGGTGTCACTACTTATTAGCTAAGTGACTTCACCAAAAGTTACTTGCCCAAGCCAGGTCTAAAATGGGGATAACAATTATACCTACCTTAGAGGGTTGTTGTGAGGATTAAATGAGGTAATGCCTGTTAAAGAGCTGAAGACAGGGTTTGGGCTCACTATGACTGTTCAATAAATAAAAGTTATCACTCTTATTGAGACAGTGCCACTGACTCGACTGTGTAAGGATATACTCTGAGCTGCTTCTCTGGTGTTGGGAATGAATTTGAACAGAGCCAGCTGAGCTTTCTCCTTGGGGTTTCCCTGGGGCCCATAGCACATATCTGCAAATAGTGTTCTCAGATCAGAGAAAATCAACAATTGATAAAGATTGAATGAGACACCTCATATTGATCAGCCTAGGGCTCATCCATCAAACTTCCAACCCAGACAAGCTCCATTAGGGACAACAAATGGATGCTTTTACTTCTTCTCTCTTTCCTCCACCCGCTCCTATTCGTTTCTTCTCTCCTCTCTTATCCTGTTTCCTCCTCTTCCCTCCTCTCCTTTCCTTTCCCCTCTCCTCTTTCCTTCTCTCTTCTTGCTTCTCCCCTCCTTATTTCATTTGGCAGACACTTAGACCCCCCTTCCACTTCCCATTAGAGAAGGATGGTACCTTTTATGATTCTGAATAATCTCTGTCATCCCTCAGGAGCCAAACCAAAGTGAACCATGAACCAGTCGCTTGAAAGAAAAGTGAGTATAATTCATATGCCCAAATTCCAGAGATGCTTTCCAGACCTTTGTCTTCCTGTCAGGAAGGTGTCATTTCCATCCTCAAATGGACTGACCCAGACTGCACAGGTGTTGGGAGTGGAGGTGAGATGAGAACCCCACCTCTCTTCTCTGGGGCCCTGTGATAAGAATGAGAAGTCACCCTTGTGTCTCAGTTGCTTCAGTCATCCCTCCCTCAACTACTGCTCTCCCTGGCACTCTGGATGCTTTGTCAGAATGTTTCAGATTGATTCATTGAACTAACAGGGGATGTGTCCATGATTAGCACCATGAAATGCTTTGGGATGCACGTGGACATGACTGCTGCCAACAAAAATCCACCTCAACCAAGTCTTCATCCATCTTCCTCTCACCAGTTTCTAATATGGTGTCTGTTCACGAGAGGTGTCCGGTCAGAGGGAGAGTTGGTTGCAGTGCCAGGAGGAGTGAGACTCAGGGATGAGGCCCTGAAGGCCTGTCAGGAGCCAGGGGCCTGGAGTAGATTGGACACCTGGACTCCAAATGCCAGTGCTAACCTGCTGCGTTGGCCTGATGTGGAATTATGAAGGAGAGGCACTGGCCTAGTCTCAGGCAGTTCCAGCCCAGTGCCAGCACAGCCCTTGGTGCCCACATAGCCTGGTGCCCTCACAGCAGTTGGTGCCCTCAGCCTGGTGCCCACACAGCCCTTGAACACAGCCACTTGAACTCCTCAGCTGCTGTGTACTTGTATCTGACTATCCCAGTTTATTGGTTCATCACTCAGTTTTGGCAAAAGAGTCCAAAAGGAATTCCACCATCGCAGCAAGTGGAGGGAGGTTTCCTGAATGAAGGACATGACTAAATGCCTTGGGAGTTTCTCCTGCCAACTTCCATTTCCACCTTCACCCTGTTTCAAGGAACAGAGGATATAACCCTGTCACCAAAGCAAGACAGAGTTTTGACATTAAGCTTGAAACGAGTACACATTTCTGATCCTCAACTTATTCCCACCCAGCCACAAGCATTTACAGTCCACCCAGACCTCCACACTGCCTGCCCACAGTGTGATCCCTGAGAAATTTAGAGGTTTATACCCAAAGATACTCACTGCCCCATCACACACACACACACACACACACACACACACACACACATCATACATACACACATTTAGAAAGTCTTCTTCTCATTCTCCTTTAAGATCCAAGTCAAACAAATGCCACCCCTCAGAAGCCTGCCTGTATCCACCTGTTTCCTCCTCTCCCATAGCACTTCCTTTCTACCTACACTTGCTGCCTCTCACTAAAGTTATCTGGCCTGGTTTATAAGCTC
Source organism: Hipposideros armiger (assembly GCF_001890085.2). NCBI lineage: Eukaryota > Metazoa > Chordata > Mammalia > Chiroptera > Hipposideridae > Hipposideros > Hipposideros armiger. The sequence goes on along the minus strand of NW_017731501.1, from coordinate 464,515 downwards.
CCTGAGGCCTGAAGCTTTTCATGTTTGTGTTCTTTGTAGGCCTTGCAAAGAGGCTTGCATGGTTCTATGTAAACATTGTCAAATTAGGAACTAAAGACACTGTCTCCCCAATGAATCCTGGGCACAAACCCCACCTCGTAAAAGATGCCCATTTTAGATATGGGAGTGCCTTAGTTTGCTAAGGCTGCCATAACAAAGTACCTAGACTTGATGGTTTAAACATCAGAAATTTATTTTCTCACAATTTTGGAGGCTGAAAGTCTGAAATCAAGACGTCAGCAGGGTTGGTTTCTTCTGAGGCCTCTCTCCTTAGCTTGCAGATGTCTATCTGCTCTTTGTATCGCCACATGGTCTTCCTTTTGTACTTGTCTGTGTCATAATTTCCTCTTCATATAAGAATACCAGTCATCTTGGATGAAGGCCCACCCTACTGATCTCATTTTAATTTAATTACCTCTTTACAGATCCTATCTCCAAATACAGTCCCATTCTGAGGTACTGGGGGTTAGGACTTCAACATGTCTTTTGGGAGGGCACAATTCCATAACAAGCGGTACATGAGCAGCATTTACAACTCTCATGATGTACTTCTAAGCACAGCCAACTGCTTACTTCCCCAAAGCCATCCCATGGCTACAGCCTTTACCTGATCTTCTCAGGGTAAGACTCCTTGTCCTTGAAAGAGGTTTTTGTCTGACTTTAACACCCTAAGAACATTTTTCAATCTCCAGAGCAATTTTTACCTTGTGGAAGTGTGAATTTTTCAGATGAGGCTCACATATTTTTAGTGTGAGATGGTGGGGGAAGACATGTGTAGCCTTATTTCTGGCTCCATTTTCACTCTTTCCTCTTGTTTTTTTGTTTTTGTTTGTTCTTTTTTTTGTTTTTTTGTTGGTTTTTTTTTTTTTGGTCTTCATTTGCTTATATTTGAATTTATGTCAATTGGTCAAATTTATATATCTTTATAAACCACCTGTAATCCTTTCTGCAATAAAGGAGAGTGTGAATTGTGCTGGTCTATATGTTATCAGCTTGCACCACCATCTCTCCCTTTTAAGACTGGCAACTGTACTCCCCAAGACCCCCTCCTCTGGGTTAGTTTTCCAATGAGAGGAACTTACATGAGATTTGGGAGGCAGAAAGGAAATGGAAGCCATTAGTCTTCTGAAACATTTTTGGCCAGAGGTGTGGACAGATGAGAGATTCCCCGTGGGTTTCTGGTAAGATATTCATCAATGCAGACTGAGACATTTGGTTGGAGCTTCTATGAGAGTCTCAAGAATTCCAGGCAAGCTTTTGAGAGCCAGCTTGAAGCTTCAGGGTGAGATCTGCAGTGTCAACTTTTTTTATTTTCCAGGACTTCTCCCCTGAATCTTTGGCAACAGCTTCTCTGACCTCCGCTCCCAGAAATTTTCCATCTTATGAGTAAGATCCAAATTCTATCTTAAACCCTTTATATTCAGAACCTATAAAGTAGCTTCTGTTTTTCTAACCAACTCATATCTGATACATACAGTAAAAAATAGAAAAAAGGCATTGTGCCCTCATGCGTTACTGGTGGGAATGCAAAATGCTGCAGCCACTGTGGTTTCTCAGAAAGTTAAACATAGAATTCCCATATGATCTAGGAATTCCAAGTCTAGATATATACCCAAAAGAATTGTAAACAGAGACTCAAACAGACACTTGGACACCACAGTAGCATTATTCATGATAACCAAAGAGTGGAAACAACTCCAATGGCCACCAGAAGGTGAATAGACAAACAAAATGTTGTCTATATCTGCAGTGAAATATTAATCAGCCATAAAAAGGAATGTAGCTTGGAAACATGTTACAACATAGGTGAACCATGAAAACATTATGCTAAGTGAAATAATCCAGACACAAAAGGGCAAATATTGTATGATTCCACTTATATGAAATACCTAGAATATGCAAATTCAGATATAAGAAATAGATGAAAGGTTACCAGAGTCTGAGGAGAGGTGGAAATGGGGTGCTTTTGTTTAATGGATACATAGTTTCTATTTGGGATGATACAATAGTCTTGGGAAAAGATAGTGGTGATGGTTGCACAACATTGTGAATGTACTTAGTGCTGCTGAATTACACACTTAAAAACAGTTAAAATGGCATCTTATGTATATTTTATCACAATAATGTATGTATATTTTAAAAAAGACTTTCTGACAGCAGCAGACTTCCAGATATGGCCTGTGTGTGACCAACCCACGTTATCACAGGTGATCAATATACAGAGGTGCCAAAAAAATGTATACACATTTTAAGAAAGGAAAAAACTGTATTAAAATTGTAATAACATATACTGATAACAAAAGATGAACACAAGTCATGTGTATACATTTTTTTGGCACCCCCGGTATATAAACTGAGGACATACACATGTACAGATTACCAAGTATATGTCCCTAAAGAGGAAGAGAAAATCCCATTTTATCCAGCTTTGGGGGGAAAAAATCGAGATTACATAGTTTGAATTCTCCCATCCGAGGCATAAGTCCAAGCCTTACCAGTCAGACTGATTCAAAAATTCTTCCCCAGCTACATGAGACCCTTGTTCTCTTCAGCATGCTCTCTCCCAGCTCCCCACACCGTCCACCTAGTTCTAACCAGTTTCAAACCCTAGGTCAGCATGAATGGCTTCCTACAATATCAAAGAATTATAACCCTCCTGGTCCCTGAGTTAATAAGACTAAGACCCTTTTCATTATTAGTACTCAGCCTCCCATAGGACATAAAGAGAAAAACATTTAGGGCCGGCCGAGTGGTGCATT
>NW_017731501.1:432555-461539 GCF_001890085.2 Hipposideros armiger | reverse complement strand
CCTCACCCGGGAAGAGCGCAATGATAATACCAACATGGGCCAGTGAAGCAATGTCCTCCACAACTAGACTGAAGAACAAAAGGACAGCAACTTGCCTGTTCCTTTTCCCCGGTTCCCCAACACTGTTCCCCTCCCCCCAATTCCCCAAAAAACAACTTAAAAAAAAAAGGAAGACATTTACCTTTCTCTTTAATTACTATGCTCTCATTTAGAAAGCGATTGGCCTAGACAAGAAGGCGCTCTATAGTTTACTAAGGAACCGTGTGTGTGCACGCGAGCTTGCCTCAGCCCACACAATGCATCATTCTAATTAAGGCAAAGTTCTATCCTTCAAGATAGAGTCAAAAGAGTCCATTCACTACATCCCATTGCTGGACCCTGGCCCAATACTATTTGGCTTCCACTCTGCAGGGTTTATATATAGTCAGTCACTGGACAAAGTCATAACCCTGTAAGGGGTGTATTCTCTAGGTGTGTAAGGGAATGCTATCCTTTTGTTTCAGTTTTTAAAACATATTATCATATCTGTTTGATCTTTTAGGAATAAATAGACCCTAAATTGTGTTTTAGGAGATTACGAAGGTGGTGGCCAAGTCCTTATTGCATTTAGGGCCACGTGAAAACCACTCTAGGTATCACGGGGCCTTGAATTTCTTGACTTTCGAATGACCTACTACGTGAACTTGAAAATGTTACTTTTCCAAGCCTGAGTTTTTTCATGTTAAAAAATGAGGGGAAACTTTGAATTGGTGAATTATTAGGTTCTTTCCAGTTCTAAGAGCTTTTTGTTTAGTCAGAGCAAACTCTGGATGACTCCTGTTGTGTAAGACCCTTTCTGTCAGTGGCTCCACAGGCTCAAGAAGCATTTTCAAGGCAACAACCACAGGGAAAGCCTCACTGTGGAAACCCTGTGAAGAGGAGTCCCAGGCACAGAGAAGTCAGATGACCTCACCTGAGTCCCCAAGCTGAGCCAGGATGCCACAGCTTCTCCCTTAGGCCACACTGCCTTTTCATCTGACCGGCTCATTGGCCCACTTCTAATATTTTTAGTTTTAAAAGCACAGAGCCTGCTATAGTTACATAATTTTGTGATGGGACATCTCTCTATTTTGTATAAAGAATCCGTGATTTACAAACGAGCCTAATTACAGGATCCTTCATAGAGACATACGCTGGTGAAAACACCACTTCATGACGTAATTGTATAACAAGCAGACGACACGCAACAGGCTGGAGAAGAGTCCTTGCTGCATAGGACCTCAGCAGGGGCAGATTTGTTCTCCTTTCATCCTCCGTCTAACAGCAAGAACTCTGGTCCAGGCAGCATCTCTGCTCAGTTACCTTCTAAACTTCAATGTTGTTCAACATCATACTTTTCTCCTAGGAGAAGATATATGATAGACTTTTGTTTCTCTAAGGCCCATCACTGGCCTACATATGGGTTAAGTTATCTGGGTTCCTACACACTCAGCTGCCTGGCTCTTAGTCCTGACCTTATTAAAATACATGGTATTGGGGGCTGAGCTTTCTATGGCTGTGCTAGATCCTGGGTTTCCACCCACTCTGCCCAGCCTAGTTTTTGCACACATTGCAAAAGGAAGGGGATATTATGCAATAAAGCCATTCCCACTTATGTGTCTTCAGGATTGCAATTTGCAAGATCTTAGAGACCTTTCCTCCCTGCCACCCATGGAGAAGCAATCACGGGGTTCACACTTGAGCATGTGCTGCTCGGTGAGGACTGGACCCTGAACTGGACTTTAGGCTTTGCAACGCCCACCACTGCACTGTGGAAACAGGCTAGCCACTCTGGATCTCAGTGTCCGCATGTGTAAGAGAAGAGATAAGCCTGCATTAGGGAAGAATAAGTCTGGTTGCTGAAACAGACCCAAGAAAACAATGCTTACGCATTGTCTCCCACACAAAAGCTGAGGCTGCGTATAACGGCTCTGCTCCATGATGACTCAGGGGCGAATGTACCTGGTACCTGTGTCACTGCTCTGCCATCCCTAGAGGTTTGTCCCTGTCCATTGGAATGGGGGAAAAGGAAGTAGAGGCCATATTACTTTTCTTTAAGGAAATTACACTTGTGACTCAGAGCTTGGACACATGGCCACAACTGCCTGCCAGGGTGGCTGGAAGAATAGGGGATCAGCTAAAAGTTCTATTACCTAGGAAGAAAGGAAGGATGAATATGGGGACCACTTAGGAGTGTTGGCCACAGACCCTCCCTGTTGTACCAATCTGAGTCTAAGAGATCATACGTGAGGGAGGGGCAGGGAAATATCAGAATCCCAACAGAGGCAGACACTGCAGGGGTCTGGAACAGTGACTCTTAACTGCCACGCTTGTGTGTGCAAAATAACTAGAAGTTCAAAAGACAATGTGTATAACCCTGTTTAATGCACTATGCACATATATAGATAGCTTCTGCTACTTACCCCACATGCCGTTAGTACAAGATCGCAATGGAGCTTATTAGTTTATTTCAACAAATAGAGATATGAAAATGAATATGATCCATCCACTGCTGCCCTCAAGCATTTATAGGCTAGTGGGGAAATGGGGTCCACTAGAAAAGGTCAGTATAATGGAGTAAGTTCTTCGATGGAGGTGACATCTGGAACTGCACTCTCTAGCTGGGAGAAAAAACTAAAAATCTAAGACAACTCTTGAATAACACAGGCAGGAAACAACCTATGTGCTAAAATATGTGTTAATTACAATCATATTCTGTGAGTGTTGATCAGGAAAAAGAAAGATTGCATAGGTTAAATACGAAAGAAAAACTTTGAGGGGGTGGGCCTTAAATGTGAGTAAAAATTGAGTGGGAGAAGGAGGAGGTGGTACATCATCATAAAGACTTCATCTCAAATTTTTAAGTGGAGGCACTAAAGAGATTCTTGTGTTAAACAGAGTTGAAGGAAAAAGAGACCTTCTTAGGTTTTAACTATTTCTGTAGAAGGTCTTTAAATGTCTCTCACGGGCCAGGTGAGTGGCGTGATGGTTAAGAGCTGGCTTGGGACGCCAGAGGGCCCCGGTTCAGATCCCACATATGAGGGCCAGTGACACTGCCCTCTACAGCTAAGATGCTGGACAACAGCTCAACCTGGAGCGGGGCTGCCATGACTCGCCTGCGACAGCATAGGCTGCGGCCCCTGCCGCAGTGGGTTGCCATGGGCTACCGTATGTAGCCAGCAGCCAGCATGAGTGGCCAGCTGCCGCCATGAGTGGCGTCCAGAAGCCAGCGACTGATCTGCCTCACCCGGGAAGAACGCGATTATGGTGCCAACTTGGGCAAGTGAAGCAACGTCCTCCACAACTAGACTGAAGAACAAAAGGACAGCAACAATAAATGTCTCTCGCAGTCCATTTATAAAAGTTCTCAGCATTTCTCATAGCATGGTTTTTATATAGCCTTGTAATAACTCTGTAAGGAAGGGAAGGAGGAAGGGAGAGAGAGAAGGAGTGACAGAGACAGAGAGAAGATAGAGCTCAGAGATGTTAGATTGTTGGGTAAGCAGGCCCTGAGCACACATTCCATAAGAGGTAGTAGCAGAGCCCAGATTGCTCTTGTAAAGGGAAATGTCAAGATTCAAATGATCTAAGCCGCAGGAAGAGGAGGAGTCAGGCTGACCCATAGGAGATTGGAAACAGACAGAAGCCGACGGAAATTAGAAACAGGGTCACCCAACATGGTGTGCTGCCTCAAATGGTCCATCCCTTCCAGGGTAAAAGGCTCATCCTGAAGCCAGATCCCAAGACACTCAGTTATATACACTTCTTAGAGCCATCATTAAGACTTCTAATAACCAAAGGAAACCCACAAAGAAATTCTAAACATGAAGGTTGTTGTGTCCCTGGAAAAGATTTCTCTGGGAAGTTGTTCAGTTTCAATGGAAACTTGACAGCCTCCCAGCTCTGGGGGACAATGGAGTCTGCTGAGCAGGAGATGGGGCAGGATACCGTCTTAAATTTTCTTTCATCCTGAGATAATATGAGCCCATCCGTGGTCATATTGTTGCTAGGAGGGATGACCCGACCCACTTCTCCTAGACTCAGAGGATAGCACTTTCTGCCCACAAAGAAAAGGAATTCATAGGCCATTTTCTCTTTAATCCACAAGAAAAAGCAGGATGATGGGTCTGTGGGCAGAAATCCAACTTTATAAGGATTTCAATGGATGTAAATTGTTTCCTGGATAAGGGCTAATGACAGCTAATAGGCCAGTGCTGGGTACGAGGCAGATGACCCAACAGCGTTTTCCTATTTCTGTTGTCCAAAATCACAACTTTCATCTGCTATTTTCATCCTCCTCCCATATTACTGGCAGCACAGCCACATTTTCACACTCCTACTTCTTCCAAAGAATGTGGACATCAGTATTCCTAGTTTGCATAGGTACATAAAAGCATATATTCACTCACCAGACTAATGGGGAACAAACTAAACGCAAGGATAAACTTAATATCCCACTTGATGGTTCTAATATGCACCACCCAGTTTTGTTTGTTCAAAAGCAAAGGAAATGGAGTTGCTTTAAATTTATGAACTGACAAATTTCTGAGTAATGGTGAATCACTGCTTGATATTTCACTTGAAGCTCAGACGGTGAGCTGGCTCCTGCTGTAGTTCTTTTGGGTCATAAGAATTCATCAGAGGATCGCGCATGGCCCTGAGCTCCAAGAGAAAGATGGAAAGTTGAATAAGATCAAGGTCAGTGTGCACAAGGAGAGGCTGTCACTCATCAGAAAGACCCTGAAGAGGGCAAAGACATCAACTCAAGTGTTGGCAATGTAATAGAAAGGTGAAGGGGTGGGGTCTGATAATATGGAAAAGAGAATAAAAATGCTTTTGATCAGGCAAGTCTTGGACACTATAGAAGAGTCCCACAGCATGGCCCCAGGGCAGTTATTTTGGGATTAGCCATCATTATATTGTCCTCTCTCGCTGGGACACTCTCCCCACCTCCAGCTCTGTGTGTGCCTAGGAAACTCCAATTCATCTTTCGAGAATCTGCAGAACATGATCTTCCTTGAAATTCCTGCCTCAATTTCCAACAATACATTATGAAAGTTTGTTTTTATTTCTGCCTCTCCCACTAGGAAGTGATCATCTCAAGGGCAAGGACTGGTTCTCATTCATCTTTATATCACCCCCCCCATGATAGTGTTTAATAAATACCCTTTAGATAGGGAGATGTGAGTGGTTAAAAGAGAAGGGAAAGAAAAAGAGGAAGGAAAGGAGAGTGGGGGGAGGTAGAAAAGAAGAAGAGTTTAGCTTCTCTCTGTCCTTCTTTCTTCTCTCTCCCTTTCTTGCAGAGTTATTACAAGGCTATAAAAAACATGCTATGAGAAATGCTGAGAACTTTTATAAGTGGACTGTGAGAGACATTTAAAGACCTCTACAGAAAGAGTTAAAACTCAAGAAAGTCTCCCTTTCCTTTAACTCTATTTGACACAAGAATCTTTTTGGTGCCTCCACTTAAAAATTTGAGACAAAGTCTTTAGAATGATGTATCCTTCTCCCACTCAATTTTTACTCACCTTTAATGGTCCACCCTCTCAAATAAAATTTTGATGTCTAAAAGCCATTCTTCACTAAAGAGAAGCAAGGGTTGTTTGGGAAAATGGCTAATTCCAAGGCTTGGGCAGGTAAAGTAATATAGGATCATCTTGTTCTGCAGGAAAGAAAGGAAGGGCTCAAAGAATTATGGGACACATCAAAAAGGATGCAGAGGGCCGGCTGAGTGGCGCATTGGCTAAGAGCTGGCGTCCAGTAGTAGGGCCCCGGTTCGGATCCCACATGAGGGCCAGTGACGCTGTACCCTCTACAGCTAAGGTGGTGAACAACAGCTCGACCTGGAGCTGGGCTACTGTGAGTCGCTGGCGATGGTGTAGGCTGCAGCCCCTGCTGCAGTGGGCTGCCATAAGCTACCGTGTGTGGCCGGCAGCCATCGTGATGGCTGGCAGACAGCATGAGTTGCCAAGAGCCACCTTGAGCGGCCGTCCAGAGGCCAGCAACTGATCTGCCGCACCCGGGAAAAGTGCAATGTAATACCAACATGGGTCAGTGAAGCAACGTCCTCCACAACTAGACTGAAGAACAAAAGGGCAGCAACTTGTCTGTTTCCCTTCCCCGATTCCCCAACGCTGTTCCCCTCCCCCAATAAAAAAAATCCTCAAAAAAAAAAAAAAAAGGATGCAGAAACCAGCTTGAAGGAGCTCTTGCTGGCCCAATATTAGGCAATTTGAGCATGAAACAAGTGAGGATAGTAATGGATTATATCTCATTGAATAAAATAATAATCCATGAGTCCATACTGATAGGAAGAAATAAGGAAGAAAGGGAGAGAGAAAGGGAGAAATTAAAAATAGCCTCAAAGTGTTTACACACACACACACACACACACACACACACACACACACACACACAGACACACACATTAATTACAAAGGGGGAAAGAGTAGATCTAAATTTGAGAAGCCTGGCAAACACCAACCTAACCGAATGATCAAAGTGAATGTCGTGAGCAATGGGATAAATTAAAATAATGTCCCACCTGACAGCACGCAATGAGAAGAGTCCTGCATCACTTCTGAGATATTTCTGCCCAAGATGCATAACCTGCACCTCATCGGTGGGGGGGACATCAGATAACCCCACCAAGGGACACCCCACAAAATAACCTGCCAATAAACTTCAAAGGTGTCAAAGTCATGAAAGTCAAGGAAAAAGTGAGGAACCATCACAAACTGCAGGAACTGAAGAAACACGACAACTAAATGTAACAGCAATCCTGGACTAGATCTTTCTTTGCTATAAAGTACTTAATTGGGCCAGCTAGTGAAACTTAAATGGGACCTGAGAGTTAGATGGGAGTAACAGATCACTGTTAATTTCCTGATGTCGGTCATTATATTGTGGGTCTGTAGAGCATATTCTTGCACGTGCGTGCACACACACACACACACACACACACACGTTCATACCTACATACATAGTATTGGGATTATATAAGAGAATATGACCCTGTTCTTAGGAGAAACACGCTGAAGTATTTAGGGGTAAATGTCTAAATATCTAAAACTTATATGCAAACGATTTGGCAGAGAAAGGGAAAATGTAGCAAAATGTTAACATTTGGTGAATCTTGGTGAAGAGTACTCTGGATGCATTCTTTCAACTATTCTAAAGGCTTAAAAAGTTTCAAAATTAAAAGGGGAAGAGGAAACAAGTGACAAAAAGTAGTATAAACAATAAAGTTTCTAGGGGTTCTAAATGGGGGTTGTGGTGGTAGTGGGAATGAATGAAAAAATTATCCACAACCAAGGAACCAAGGATCAGGCTTTTAAAAATGTTCTAGGGCCGGCCGAGTGGCTCAGTTGGTTAAGAGCTCGCTCAAGAGTTTGAGCTCTGAGCAACAGCAGTTCGAGTCCAGCCCGAGCTGAGCAGCTGCTGAGCTGCCAACAGGTAGCAGGATGGCTCAGCTAAAAAAAAAAAAAAATGTTCTTGACATGCTTTATGATATGGAAAAACATGCTGGATTTTTGTTCTCTTTCTTTTTTTTTTTTTCAGCTGAGCCATCCTGCCACCTGTTGGCAGCTCAGTGGCAGCTCAGCTCAGGCCGGGACTTGAACCGCTATTGCTCAGAGCTCACACTCTTGAGCAAGCTCTTAACCAACTGAGCCACTCGGCCGGCCCTTGTTCTCTTTCAAAACAAAAGACAATGACGCAGAAAAAGTTTGTCCTGGTGTTATAAAAAGCTTAGCTGGATCCTAGCTTTCGTTAAACTCCATTCTACTCCCTCTTGCGATACCAGGCCACAGCCAGGGCCACACCTTTCCCCAAGACACAAAAGACCAACTCCTATTATTCCTGCCCCCTCCAGGTGAGCGCACAGCAAGCCATCCCGGTACCTGCCACCTATTCTCCATGCAGTGCTTCAAATCCTCCTGATTCATGGAAAGGATCACAGAAGGCTCTCCTTAGAAGAAAGAGCCTGTGAAGGAGTCAAAGCCATTTTATCCTATAGATACTATTGGCATGGTACCTACAGCCCACAGCCTAGACACTTCCCAGAGGCCCACAAAATGCTTGTAATCTGAAAAAATGTTTAGCTTGAAAAAGAGAAAATCAGCCCAAGACACCCAGGAGCCGGCCTAGTGCTATCCGCGAGACCTTGGTGTTCTCCTTTTGAAAGTAAACAATTTCACAGAACACCAACATCAGAAAAGGCCACTGTGTAAGCAGAATGGAGCAAGACAAAAACAAGACCATGCTGCAATCATGTTAAAACACAGACAACACATGAACATTGTCCAAGCCAAAACATACCAAACACCCCCCTATCCTGGCCAAAATGAGTGACCTTTCATTGGATACTCTACCAATTACAACTTTAGCCCCCATTAGCATGCCCTCCTTCCAGATGAGGTTTATGAAGATACCAAATCAGAATTACCCCCCTTCCTGACAACATCCAACCCAGAGCAAAGCCCCACTTCCCTGAACTCTCCCCCAAATCACCCAACACCAGCCCAATCCTATAAGAGGCCCTTTCTATCACCATCTATTGAGATGCCCCACGGTTCCCTGTGGTGCACATTCTCCCTCAGTGCAAGTAGTAATAAATCTAACTTGTTCAAATACAGATGTGTTCCTGATGAGCTTTGGTTGAAGAGCATTGACAAGCTCCATGTACCAAAGAAAATGTGGGCCCAGAACATTTTTAAAAAACAAATTGGTAAATACTCAGCTAAACAACACTACGTCAACTTCCTTCATTGTTAAATTTATAATCCATACAATTTGCTGGTCTCTAAAAACAATCTGTAAGTTGCATTAGATTTTCTCACTGCACAAGAACTCCCAAGTCTGCCAGCTGATTACTTAGAAAGCCAATTGGGTAGCCAATTTCATAAGCAAATTATGAATTATTATAATATGTTTGAAAGAACCCAAAAGTTAGAGGGCTTGGGACCTCCAAAGATTTTAAATACGCTGATAGAACAGGAAATATGTAAGTTTTGTTTGGAAACAGGTGCCTGACAGGCAGAGAGTGGCAAATATCACCAGCTTATGGATCAATAAATTAAGCGGCTTGGGACCAATCCCAAGACATCAAAGAGAATGATTTGCCCTTGGGTGTAAATTAGCTGAGCCAAGAGAATGGATCCACTGCCCGTGCCGTGCCACAGTCCATTGTTTTCAGTAATAATCTGCCAACCCACAGGGCAGACCTCCTACTGGTTCGCTGTTAGTTGGGTCACACATAAATAAGGTGACAAAGGCAGACCAGTACATTGCCTCCTTTTTACAACACCATTCCCAGGCTGTTGGCACCTTGGCCTCACTCATGGGATCGCCTGGTTCCTGTCACTACCCATCTCTGTTGGGGGTGCTTTCCCATTATTTCATTTCACTGATGCCTGTGCCCTGGCCCCAGTCCTCAGCCACAGAAAAGTGTGGACTCTTCTCTGACTCTTCACCTTCTTGCCTCCCACCTGCTGCCAGGGGGATCCTCTGCCAAGCCCAAACCCTCCTTAAAATGGCAATCTTCCTTCTGATCTTCATCTCTATCACTCCTGCCAGAACATACAGAGGAAGTAGGTCAGCCAGAATCAGATGGAAGCTGTCTGCAGTAGAGGAATTCTCATCTAAAGAAAAGTATCCAGTATTATGCTAAGTAAATAGGTCAGAGAAAGACAAATACCATGTGATCTCACATATATGTAGAATCTAAAAAACAAAACAAACAAACAAATGAAACAAGACCAGATTTACAGAGAACAGATTCATGGTTACCAAAGGGCAATGGGTGAAGGGGATCAAGAGGTATAAGTTTCTAGATATAAAATAAATGTCATGGGGATGTAATGTATAGCATGAGGGATAGAGCCAATGATAGTACATTAACTTTGTATGATGACAGATGGTAACTAGGTGGTAGCAGTGATCATTTCACAATGTACACAAATCACTAAGTTGTACACCTAAAACTAATATAATATTGTATGTCAATAATAACTCAATTTTTTTTAAAAGCCTCCAGAGAACATTTTTTTTTCACTCAGCAGTCACATTTCTAGGAAAATAAAACCCAGAAGCAGAGATTCTGAAACTTTGGGAGGTGGAAATTTCACTTGAAGATGATTGTATTCAATCCTGCCATTTTTCATATGAGAAAACTCTGGTCTGCATGAATCAAGTTTTTTTCTGCCAGGCTGGAAAGCCTGATTTTTGCCTTTTCCCCTTAAGTTTATTGGTTTTATAATTTACTGGGAAGGAGAAATGTATTTTTCTTTTCCTTAGTCAAACTTAAAAAAATAAATAACTGAGAAATGGTACATGCTTTGTTTTTTTTTTAAAGCCCCCACAGAAAGCAGCCCAGTATGAATTATATCTTTGTCAGTGCAGGTTATGAAATTACCCTAGAGAGTCATTTGTATGGAGACTGGCAGTGCAAAGACTACTGTAACTCAATGGAAGGCAATTCTACTCAGAGCTCCCAGGATGTAATTGATGGAAGGAAGCAACATAAATTACCTTAGCATTCTTCATGGATAATGTCTCTGTTTCCCACACAATCTCATTTTGCACACAAAACAAATAAAACCAAATTCAATCTCCCAAATTGTGTCTCCACTTGTTTGCTTTCTTTTAAAACTCATTCTGCCCACATCACCCACAGCCGAGGCTCTCCTGCCAGGCAAATTAAGTCCAGTGTTGGCAACATGTTTGACCTCCACCCCCCATTTCCCTCCCTCATCCTGAACTTCCAACCCTTCTTTGTTTCAGATGGATCGTTCATTTGGAACCGTGACAAAAGCATAAGAATGAAACTTTACCAAGAAAAGACCAGCCAATTTGGCCTTGATTCATTTTTTTTTGGGCAATTTGAGAGCAGAACAGCAGATTCCTTTGTCCCTCTTTGCAACAACTAGCAAAATGGTCCAACAAAACAACAATAACAACAAAAATTAAGTCCTCCATGACGAGAAGAAAAATGATGGGGGAAGGGTAGAGCCCACTGAAATAGGTACATAATCAAAATATCTTATTTAATCACTGGTTTCTCCCAACTCAAACAGAGCTGTTATCATGACCTGTGCAGGCATGATTACAAGGCCTCCTGGGATGACAGAGATGCAGAGGCAGGATTCATGAACTTGCATAAGAGCCTGACTCAACTTTGTGGCTTATGCCTGAAAGGTGACACCCCCACACACACACTCCACCCCGCTGCCAAACCCAATTACAATATTCAAGGCAATGTGACAATGTTGATATCAAAGTGGGTAGCAAACTCTGGGAACCAAGAGTGTCCATCTTTTTCAAAGCAGGACTCCAGGCAGTGGAGAGAGGACAGAGTCAGGTCTAGACATCCCAGGATGGAGGAATGTCAGGATTTTCGGCAAGTACATTAGGATTGACTCCACAATCAAGGCAAGACTGAGCAGATGAATGGATAAAGAAGGTATGGTATCACTATCTATCTATCTATCTATCTATCTATCTATCTATCTATCTATCTGCAATGAAATATTATTCAACCACAAGAAAGAAGAAAACCCTGCCACTTGTGACAACATGGATGGACCTTGAGGGCATTATGCTACAGCCAGACAAAGGAAGACAAATACTTCATGACACCACTTATATGTGGAATCTAAAAAAAGCTGAACTCATAGAAACAGAGAGTAGAATGGTGGTTACCAGGGGCTGGGGGTAGGAGAATTGGAGAGATGTTGTTCAAGGGTACAAACTTGCAACTGAAAGATGAATGCGTCCTGGAGACCTAATGCACAGCATAAAAATTATAGTCAACAATACTGCATTGTAAACGTCAAAGTTGCTAAGAGACTAGATCTTAACTGTTCTCACCACAAAAAAACAGTGATAATTATGTTATAGGATACAGGTGTTAGCTGATACTATGCTGGTAATCATATTGCAATATATAAATGGATCAAATCAACATGCTGTACACCACTTACACAGTGTTATATGTCAATTATATTTTAATTTTTAAAAAAGACTGAGATACCAGGAATCAGAGCAGAAATCCAATGGGAGATAAGAGATAGATCCCTAGAGCTTACCCCAGACATCAGGCTTAGGGCTTGCATACTACTTCTAGTTCTGCCCACCTGAAGAGATTAGAGCTGAGAATATACCACTCAGGGACTGAAAATGTAGGTCAGGTCTCCATGACCTCTCATGCAGGGTTTGGGCTGTGGCCCTGACAACAACAAACATAAAACTGTATAGATGCATCTCTGTCTCCTGCCCCTCCTCTGTGAAGCTAAAAAAGCAAAGTGTGAAGCAGGGATTATTTCTGAACTCCTGAACTGGACCCTGACAGCTTTGATTTGGAAAATAAGATTTGGAGTACTTGTAATTTCTGCTAATTTTAAATTCTCTCTCACCGAAAAGTCCCAAGTATTAAACTTTGCCTCTTTTGGGTTTTGTTTTCCACCAAGTAAAGTTTTAGCTGCCCAAATATTTGTTCTCTAGAAGTGTTTCAGACCAATTTCAGGTGGTTTGTTACCTGAATTCTATAAAATGGATGTATGATCAAAAGATATTTCAGTGGAGGCTGACAAAGGATAGATAAAATGACAACTCAAGCTTGGGGAGGTTGATTCGAGTGTCTCTTAAGATAATGCTGGACGCAATTAAATCCACACTGAAATTTTCTTCTAAGGGGTCCCACGCATAGGTGTAAATCCATCTTTTATTTTAATGATTTGGCTGGTGCTGCATGGATTTGTTCTCCTCTTCCTACTCCCCATCCAGTTTAAGTAAATTTGGTGTTTCTGTCTTTTAGGAAGGTCACATCTACTTCAAGTGGACAGAGCCTAAGGTTCATTCTGGAAATGACTCTCTAGCAGAGCATATCTGCTAAACGGTTTTGGTGTCTTTAGACTGACAAGAGTGTAGCAAGTACAGGATAAGAGTAATATATCCTTTTTTAAAAAGCCAATTCGTGTTGTATAACTTTCACTGACAAAGGTAGAAAGTTCATTCATTATTTTCCATTATTTGTTCAACAAATGTTTACTGTGGGGCTCATGCTTCAGATAAAGTGGTAAGTGCTGGAGATACAAAGTTAAAACTCAGTCCTGCCCTTGAGGAGTCCCCAGTCTAAGAGGGATGGGGAAGTGGGGGACCAGCAGCTAAACAACTAGCACACCCCATATAATCTTCATATAGCAGTTACCAACTCTGCCCTGTGAGGCAAAAATAAACCAAACTACACATCCCTGAAACCACAGATTTTTTTTTTTTAGTGACCTCCCATCTGGCAAGTAGAACCTGGGCATCTGAAGATACCAAATTTTCAACCCTTCAGTTACTGTGGCTTTTGAGAGACTACCTAGTTACTGAGGCCACTAAAGGACTCAGCAGGATCCATGAAGGCAGGTGCAATTGAGTTAGCCTGTGAGTACCGAACACTGCAGTTACAGTTACAGGTACCATTATTTACCAGTATGCTTTCCAAGAATTGAGTGTGTGTGTGTGTGTGTGTGTGTGTGTGTGTGTGTGTGTGTGTGTGTGAGACCAATGTGAGTAATCTCCATTCAAATCTGTTTCTTCATTCTTTAGTTTTCCAGTCCCTGAAATCCTAAAAAATCTAGTGTTACATAAACCAACAGGATGCCAAGACACTAATGCAGTCATTGCTTATACTCATGTAACACTTCTCTGTGTGTTTCTTCCCCGGGGCTCCTACAGGGAGTATTCCGGAGCTAAACATTAATATTTTTTAACAAACAACCTGTTCCAGAGTCATTTTCATCTTCCCATGCGGTAGACATATGGTACTCATCTTCCACTCCCTTAGGGTAAAATAAAAAATAATCACATGAGATGATTTCAGCCTCAGGTTGAACTTGCCCTTATATAAGGGGGCTTTCACCTTTAGCGGGAGATGACGCAGCTGGCCTGAAACGTTCCTCACTCTGCCTTACCCTAAGGAACTGGACAATAGCCTTGAACTTCTGAATCCCTCCTCCTCACCAAATCCCTTGGGGGTATTCCTTGTTTTTGAGATGGAGCTCAAGGAAGTAACTTTTACTGGTGAATAAGGCAGGGACCAGAGTAGAACAGAAAAGGAGCTATTGGGATCCAAGATGGGGGTGGGGGGTGATGGATCTGGACTGTTGGACTAGAAGTTGAGAGACGAATTGATAGGAGAAAAACAGCCAGAAATAGTGAATCTTGTAAACTCGTGTCATGCTTCTGATTTTGTCACATCCTCTGCCCCCAAGGTGTGGATCAGACTATAATTTTATCTTAATGTGACACGAATACAGTGGCTGACTCAGCCCTGTATTTTAGCAAGTTCTATTTCTCTTCCTTTATAACCTTACCAATGGTACTGCTGCCATCATCTGACTCTCTAGCTCCTAGGGCTGGTGTATGATTTCTAACACACTCTGCTTACTTCACAGATGCAAAGCGAAAGATTATACTCTCCCCATATAATTTGGCACTGGCGAGACACATGGCCCTCCCAGAATCCACAAGTTCAGCATTCATCAGTCCCAGGCCTGAGTCCTAGCTCTGCCAATCATCACCTGTATGACCTTGGGCAAAGCACACAAATCTCCACAGCCTCATTGTTTTTCGTTGATAGCACAGTCTCAACCAAATAAGGGTTTGGTAAAGACTAAGTGAGGTCATGCTTTTCAAATCACTTATACGATGCCCGGCATAAAGCAGAATTCAATATAAATAAGCTACCTTTAATATTATTATTTTACATTAGGTCTTATGCAGCATCTGCAACAATCATCCTTTCCTGCTCTGAGGTGGTGATTCTGGCAGAGGCAATGGCTGGAAATGAGTCTCCACAGTAGGAACTTTGTTCTCCAGGAAACCTCAAGGACCAAATTACCCTGTCTGGATGAGCCTTTCCAAATGGGAAAAGTGGGAATTAGAAATTTAAGGGGGAAAAAAAATTAAGGAAAACAAAAGAAGCTAAAGTATATCCTACAGCGAATAATAACAATATAATAATAGCTGTGGTGTGTAATAGTCAAGCCCAGTGCGAACAGTTAACAATCATATCATTATGTTAGATCTATGCGGAGATTCTTAGGAGTAGGAAGCGTAGAACACACCATATATCACCAAGTTAACTAATTACTATGCCTTGCAGTGGTCAGACTCTATTCCTTCAGTCATCTGTTTAAATAGGATCTAGGAGAAGTGCTTCAACACACCAAAACAGACCAAACCAAATCCTGAGGCTATCAAACTCAGGAAAGTTCAAAAACTGGGAGAAGAATAGAGTTGCCCTGATAGTCTTAGATAACCAAGCCTGGCCATCAGAAACCTTGAGACAGTCATGGTCGGTGGAGGAGTCCTGGACTCCACCAACCTGAAAAGTCACATAGTTGTGAATACCACAAAACTCACTGGTTCTGAACGTGCACCCCATCTCACTGCATGAAGTCCAGTCTCCCTTCCCAAGTATTCCTGAGACATCCTCCATCACCACCAAGAATTCTCATGCATTATGTAAATCAGCCTTGGTGTGGCTTGTCCCCAAGACTACACACTCAGCCCCATACAGGGCCTCCTCTCCAGCACTGCAACACCAGCCTCCAGCTGCTTGTCACCTCAGCTGCTCTTTCCTTGGCTCATTGTCTTAGGAATAGACAGAGACCCTTTCCTTGACTCCTCACAGCAATCGCTGACACCAGACTGAAATTTCGAACGACTTGATGAGGTTTTGAGGCTAACAGAAGAGAAACATAAAACATAGGCACTTGGATTACAACTGCAACCAGAAGGTGTCAGGACAGCCTTATTTGGGGGGCCCTTCTTGCTGAGTTTTTAGGCTGCTGTGGCCCCTCAAAGAGAGAAGTGTGTCCCACCTTTCCACTCACTTTGTCCCCTACCAAAAAGCCACACGCTCAGAGGCCTGGGTCTACCTCAACCACACTCTGAGAAAAACATGACCAAGCAGATTACTGTGTCTCAATGTAAGATGTGTACATTCAGACTGCCTCCCAATTCTCCCTTGAAACAGCAGCTACCTGTTTTGACACAGGTTCAACTCAAGGGCCCCTTCAGAGGCTTTCAGAAAACAACCATGTCTGTCAAAAGTAGATGGATGCTTTCACAAAAATGGCGAGCAGCTTTTAAACCATTTTCCTCGTTTCTACTCATCAAGATTTCAAAACCTTAGAGCCTTGTTTCACCCCAGACATTGTTAAAACAGGAACTGGCCTATAATTGAAATCACTGTTGATAAAGAAACTTCGAAGGGCCAGGTCTCCATCGGCCAAGCTTTCATGATGGCTGTCCCATCACTTTCATGAATGCTGTCCTACGCAGGCCACTTGGCCATGCAAACACAAACCCTCTGCCCTGAAGCGTCCTGCCCTTTGTTTCCACCCTCTCACTCCCTCCACAGCAGAGCTGTTCTCCCAGACTCTTTGTGCCCTGCATAATTGCCGCTGCTGAGAGCTCATGAGTCACCCATTACCATTTCTTTTTTGTTGTTGTTCTTTCCTGCGTCAGCTGAAGTTAGTCGATATAATGTGCCACTATAATGTTCAGGATACTGTAAAGAAAAGATTTTTGGTTTTTTTTTTGGTAAAACTTAAGCTTAGCTGGACTTTAAAAAAAAAATAATTGGAACAATCAGTATTTTCCACAAGGCCAGGCACTCTCTAGGTGTTATCATTTCATTGCAATTCTTTGGCCATCAGCACAGCTTCTCACAGAACATGTGAAAAACATACATGTTTACATGTCTAACCCATAACCAGACCATGCAACATGCGAAGCACCATTTAAGGGAGCTCTGCAAGAGAATTCATGCCAAGTTCCAGTTCGAAACCCCGTGGCATATCTCCCAGGAACTCTCTCACCCCGGGGTCCTGATGCCTCCTGTCAGTGGACGCTAGACCCTCCTACGTGAGCTCAGAGCCTTGGGAACTACAGTGGGGTTTGGAGCCCCAGGGTTCCCAGGGTTCTGGGTCATGAATGAGAAGAAAGTCTTGGAAGCAGTGAAGAAAGAACTGTTATCTGTATAGGAGAGAGAAAATATCAGAAAGTATGTACACATCAGAATGAATTTGACTAAATCACTTAATTAGACATATAACGTTGACATCTTGAGTGAGAAAGTTCAATATCCTAGTTGTCTCCCACTCTTCACCAAACATCCAGCCAAGCTTGAACGATTGTTTCCTGTGTGCCAGGGGATGTGGAGATGACGAAGCCGGCCTCTGCTTCTCACAGCACACCCAGTCCAGTAGAGGAGCAATGACCACTGAGCGCAATGGGGATGCTGTGATCTAAGGAGGCAGAACTGCCTAAGAAGGCCAGCAGGACAGGCTGGAACCAGTCTCGCCTGGGAGATCAGACAGCTATCCTCAATGCCTGAGCATTAAGTACCAGGCAATGTCTATCACAGAAAATATAAATATAATTTTTTAAAAAAAGGTGTGTTTGTACTAAGACACAAGCTTCCCCGAGCCCAGCTTCCATATAACAAGTTCTTTCAGCAACAACAGAATTTTATGAATTAGTTTTGTGACAAAACTAAGCCCACTGTGATTCCCAGGACCACACCAGCTGACGATGGCTCTGGCTGTGAGACGGAAGTCAGGAACAACCCACAAAGAACCTGGTTGAGAGCCGCATTTGCACTCTGTGTTAGCTGCTCCCAGCTGGATCTGCAGCCCGGCTCTCTACCGCTGACCTGCCCGTCTGCACTGGGAATCACACACACACACACACACACACACACACACACACACACACACACACACGCACGCGCACACACACACACACATCTGGAGGGGCAGGCACTTAATGCATTTTGTTCCACAGCAGGTGAGCAGCCCAATCCAGTCCTTGACTCATAGATCAGAGTGGGAAGCAGGCTTCCAGGGAAAGCGTCTCCTCTTCTCTCCCCAGATGCCTGCATTCAGCGAGGAGCCCTGGGCATGAGATCGCAAGACTAATAAAAGCCTGATTAGCTGGCTCGTGGGCAGGGGGGAGCGCAGCCTATAATTGGAAAAACTGAGCAGTAGATCAGTGTTTGCCAAAGAGAAGAAGTCTCCTTTGTTCTAAAATAGCACTTGGGTGTTTAGTGAAAAGACAGGCCCTGCTGACCCCTAATGACTCTTAGATGGTTGCTTTATGCTTCTCCTAGGAGCTGCAGCTCTTTGGTTTATTTTCTGTTACTACCAAGTGTTGCGTAGGTTGGGGCTTCTTCCAGGGAGAAAAAAATCAATCCGAGAGGAAAAGCTATTCCCTTAGCAACAAAGAAGAACGAAAGAAGGCAGTTCCCTTAATGTAATCTAAGATGGAATCTAGCATAGCAGAGCCAGAGCAAAAATAGCTTTTATCTGATCAAGGTGCCCGAGTTATACTTACAGGAAGTTAAGGAGGCCCAGCCTCTGGATGCTTAAGACCACAGACTGTATCACCAGCGAGGAACATCCCTCCCAGCAGGGGGATGTAAGCCCGGTCATGTAGCACCCAGCAGCCAGGACCTCAGGAGGCAGTAGTTATCACAGTCATTTAGGTGATGTGTATTTTTAATCACACTCCTTTTCCAATTACAATAAAGCTGAAAGGAAAGTGATTCTAGCAGTCTGGATAACAACGTTAATGGGGAAATTTCCTGTCCACTCTGACACTGGTTATCACATTTGTAGGATATGGCTGACACTGGATGGTGTGCACTTAGTTCACAAGCTCCATGCAAAAAGATTAGGAATAGGTTATAAAATGCATAGTGAATGTCCAGACAAAAAAAATAATAATAAGTGAAGAAATAGGGAGGAGGGTCAAAACTGTGGGACAAAGCCAAGAAGTAAAGTGAGTGAGCATACCAAATGCATGGCTGTAGGGACCTATGCAGTTATGTACATGTACATTAAGTGGATAAGGTTAGTATACCAAACACACACACACACACACACACACACACACACACACACACACACACCCCATACTATGAATGTCTATGCAGCTCTCTGTGTGAGTGTGTGTGTGCATGAAACAAGATCCTCTGGCTTGAGTAGCAACTGTGACCCACAGTAACCCCCCTGTAATCCCCATGATGGATTTCTCTGCTTCCCTTGTGCAGGGCTCAGCCAAGCTTTCCACTCTCCAGAGAAAATTCACTCACATCTCAACAACAGTGTGATTTAGAGTTTGCTGGAGATTTCAGAGGGAAGTTAAAGGAGGGTTTTGTATCACATATACCACACCAAACTCTTCAAATCTCCATTTAATATTTGATTTGTCCCAGCCTTTCGACAACGGGTTTCCCTTCTCTTATAGCTCTCATCCTTAGAATTCCAGTCTTTCACCTTCAAAACTTTCTTCTAGGTCTTCCTATTTCACCTTTTTCTTTCAGCTGCTGCCTACAAACTCATTGCCAAGGAATGAGTTTTTGCTCATTTCTGGAAGAAAGGGCTCTACATAAATAACAACAAAATCTTGTCCTACCAAATTTATCAAGAAGGATTTTGGCGTAGAGTTTGGAAGTAACACCCAATAAAGCAGCAGGCCCACAGTTAACTCTATATCTTGACAGTTATGCATTTCAAGGGGGTAGAGCAAGCTCTGGATGACATGTCTTCTGGATTTTTTGTCATATTGCATGGAGTCCAAACCACATCCAGTTTGCCTCTGGGTTACTGTCACTGCTACACAAACATTCAGAACTCTTTCATCTGTTCTAGTCCTTTGCACAAAATACAATCCTAAATCCTGGAATTCTTCAATAAGACCATGTTCATTTTTAGTATATTTGAGTTCGTATCCAACTGTAAAGGACTATGGCATTTTTGCCCCCCAAATTCTCAATAATAGTCACAAGTGTAAACTAATTCATTTTTAAAACATGAAATGAACTGACTGCCCACACTCCCCGAGTTTGTCATGAATCAATTAGACTGGGTGCTTTCTAATCTATCCACACTTTCTCCTGTTCTGTTTGTAACACTTTTTCTGCACTTATGAAAGTGAAGGCTGAAGTTAGTACATGGCTGTTATTAGCATCCACTCAAGACAGAAGCCTCTGCCCTGGACTCTTCAGAACTATGCTTCCCCCAGACCTTCTACAAGCCCCAGGCCTCCTCCATGCTCAACCAGTAAGGCAGGAACTTTGAACAAGCTCCTCACTGACCTTGGCAGAGCCCCAGTAGAAAGCAAAGTACTGGTGATTGATACGAGATCCCAAAATTAATTCAAATATTAATTGGTCTTAGAATTACACCAATTTAGAGCAACCAGGGAGCTTATTGATGATCTAGTTTGACACCATAATGTTACTGAAGAGACTCAGGGAGAATCAGTGAATTAGTTAAGAGCAGGTGGGTTCTGTGAGCCAGAGCAAGGATCGGAGCTCAGGTGAGCAATACAACTCCCACTAGGAAACTGCTGTGGTCGGGCAGGTCAGGGGAGCCTGGGGACCTGGGGGAGACCAACTCAGAATCAAGTCATAGTAACTAAAAGAATAACAAGCCACTGAATAACCACTGAATAACAAACAAAGTCACTTGCCCAGAAACTTTCTTCTCTGGTCAGATCTTCAAAATTAAGAATTGCTTGAGGCAACCAAACCCACACAGTGTAGGTAGAGAGACAGGGCCTCAAGGGACAGCCCCTGCCTGCTTTCACCCTGGGGAATTAATTAAAGCTCCACCAGCCTTAGGAACAGGAAGTTCCGCTGTGCAGCNTCATAGAACAGATTGGTGGTTGCCAGAGATAGAGTGGGGAGGTGGGCAAAATAGGTGTAGGGGGTCAAAAGGTACAAACTTCCAGTTATAAGATAAATAAGTCTTGGGGACATAACGTACAGCATAGTGACTATCGTTAATAATACTATATTGCATATTTAAAATTTGCCAAAAGAGTAGATCTGAAATGTTCTCATCACAAGAAAAAAATTGTATGTATAGTGACGAATGTTAAACCAGACTTATTGTGGTGATCATTTCATAATATACTATATAAATATCAATTCATTAATGTGCCCACCTGAAATTAATGTAATGTTGTATGTCAGTTTTACCTCAATGAAAAAAAAAAGATTTAGTATAGGAATTGACTTACTTGGTGATAGAGACTGAGGAGTCCTGCAATCTGCTGTCTGTAAGCTGAAGAACTAGAGAAGCTGGTGGGGTAATTCAGCCTGAGTCCAAAGGCCTGACAACCCACCAGAGGAGCCAGTTAGCCAACACCTTCACAGACACACTCAGAAATAATGTTTTACCAGCTCTGGACATCCCTTATCCCAGTCGAGTTCACATATGAAATTAGCCATCACAGCCTCCTCCATAATAATCAAAAGACATGTGAATATAATGACTGCTTCATAGTCAGTATGTAATAAATGTTAGCTAGCACTGTTGTTGTTTTCATTTTTGCTACTTTTATTTATCTTTTGCCCAAGCATCCAGTATATTATAAACTGCTCAAGGAAAGGTACCATGTCTTCATATTCATTTTAACTTGCCAAGTCTACAGGCCCTCACACATCCCTCATCACTTTTAAAGGTACATGACTGATCAACCAGCAGCCTCATTCTCAATCATAGTAGCTTCAGGACAAAGCAAAAGAAAATGTACTCAGCTTTAAAATGTCAAATGAATCATGATGCCAAAATGATTTATATCCACCTTAGAATGTAGTTAATTCTGTCCACCTCAACTGGCTTACCTTTGCCCTCCTCAGAGTTTGAGATTACATTTATTAACCTGGGAAGGGAATAGGGTATTTAGAGTACTTGGTAACCAGTTGGGTGGGAGGGACTTTGAGACTTTGAATGAGTCTCCAGCTTCTCCCTGACACTGGGGTTTGGCCTAGGTACTTCCACAGAAAGTTTTTTGGGGAACCACAGCATCATTTGGGGATGGGGACAAAACTGGGGTAGGGGAGATTGACATAAAGAACAGGCAAGTATACAAAAGCTGCCTATATTGATCACAATTCCTCAGATAGACATTTACATCGAATTGGGATGTTCAACTAAAAGGGAAATTGAACCCTGGAGACCTGCACCCACATGCCAGAGTCACTCAATTTTTGTTCTTTAGTTTTCCCTACCCATGAAACCTTTAATCCCCGACTTCTTCCTGTTTCCTTGCTTCCCAGAACTGCCTGTCCATTCCTATGCCCTCCAGGGAGTGATGAGTCTTCCTATTCCACAGTCACTCAAATAAGGCCACAACCTTCAGTTCATTTTCTAGAAGAAGCATCTTTTAAATTCATCTTNATGTAGGGTATAGCATAAGGAATATAGTCAATAATATTGTAATAACTATGTATGGTGTCAGATGAGTACTAGATTTATTGGGGTGATAGATGGGAGGGAGCTGGGGGCATGAAAAAGGTGAAGGTATTAAGAAGCACAAAATAGTAGTTACAGAAACAGTCATGGGGATTTAAAGTAAAGCACAGGGAAAATACTCATAGTCAATAATATGGTAATAACTATGCATAGTGCCAGGTGGGTACTAGAGTAGTCAGGGGGATCACTTCTTAAATTATACAAATGTCTAACCTTATGCTCTACACCTGAAATTAATATAAAATAATATTGAACGTAAACTGTATTCGAAAAATTAAAAAAGGGGGGGAAATGTGAAGGAGACTAGAGGTTCAAATTTTCAGGTATAAACAAAGAAGTCATGGGGATGTAATATACAGCATGGGGAATATAGTCAATAATATTGGGATACCATAGTGTGGTGTCAGATGGTTGCTGGACTTATGATCACTTCCTTAGGTATATAGATGTTGAATAAATATTGTGTACCCCTGAAATTAATATAATATTGTATGTTAGCTATATTTCTAATAAAAATCTTTTAAAAAATCACATCTTCCTGTTTAAAATCCTCCTCTGGCTACCATGGCTCTTAGAATAAAACCCAAGCTCTATACTATGGCCTAGAAGACCTTACTCAAATCAGCCTTACCCTCTTCTCCCACCTCATTGGCCTTTTTCTCAACCTCAAAATGCTGAGCTTGTCCCTACCTTTGGGCCTATATAAACTGTCCCTTCAGCCTAGAGTTTTTCATTTTATTGCCTCATGACAACACTTCTTCATAATATTCCAATCTCACCTCAAATGTCACCTCTTCAGAGAAGCCTACAGTGGCCACTCTATCCAGAATAGCAGCCCTCGCACCCCATCACTTTCTTCCTCCTTATCCTACTTTATGTCAGCATCGCTCTTTGATATCTGATTTTTAAAATGTATTTATAATTTTTGTGCCACTCTCCCTCCCACCCCATAAAATATAATTTCTGGACTTAACCAGTGTATCCAAACACCTAGAACAGTGGTTGGCAGAATAGTCGCTGGAGAAATATTTGTTCAATCAGGGTCAAATGAATACGCAGAGATATGCAAATAAATATACTAGATACTGTCTAGATCTACACTGTCCAATCCTGTAGCCACTGGCCACACAAGGCTATTGAGTACTTAAAATGGTAGTTTAAATTGAACTGTGCTATAAATGTAAAATACACAGCAGATTTAGAAGACTTGGCTGAAAAAGAAAGGGTAAAAATATCTCATATATAATTTGTATAGTGATTAAATATTCAAATGATAATATTTTAGATGTATTAGTTAAGAGAAATATATTATTAAAATTAAGTATGCTTATTACTTTTTCCTTTACTTAATGTGGCTACTAAAGAATTGTAATATATATACTTGCCTTGCACTGGCTCACATATTATTTCTACTGAACAGCACTACTCCAAACCACAGGGTACTGGACCTATGGGGTGAGGGTGTTTCAAACACTGACCTAGACCTCTAATATGCTCCTTTTTCTGCTTTCTCTTTCAGGCCTAGTAGAACTTAGGGTGACCAAAGTGACTTTTTGTCATCTCTTTCACTAAAGTAATAAAACCCACAGTTTAGTCTATGGCAAAGCATCTGTATTAGTCTGGGTTCTCCAGAGAAACATGACCAATATGTAGATATATACGCAAGAGAATATATAGCTATAATAAGCTACTGCACAGCAAAGGAGACCATCAAGTAAATGAAAAAATGACATACTGAATAGGAGGAAATACTGGGTTGTCGGAAAAGTCATGACACATTTTTGCAATGAAAAACAGCAAAAATGCATCATGACTTTCCGAACAACCCAATATTTGCTAATCATATATCTGATAAGGGGTTAATATCCAAAATATATTATTCAAAATATATATTGTACAACCGAAATTAATATAAAATAATATTAAATGTAAGCTATATTTGAAAAATTAAAAACTCAATAGCCAAAAAGAAAAATCCAAATAATTTGATTAAAAAATAGGCAGATGTAGGGCCGGCCGAGTGGCGCGATGGTTAAGAACTNCCTTGAAACTCTAGTTTTATCCTCCTTCTTCTGAGCTTGAGTTGAACCCAGCAATCTGTCTTCAGTCTCCACTCTAAATCCCTTCAGATCCCATGTTACCTGGGTTTTGTGTTGGAAGAAGTGTCCAAGGTGATTTAGGTAAAGGCACTACTCCATAGCCTGATACATAAACAAACAAGGAATGTGGTTGCCATTGCTGCCAGTGTTATTATTATCATTTTTCTGGTCTACTTCAATATATGTTGATGGCAGGTCCAGAATGACCCCAGAGGGATCTATCCTTATAGGCTTACTTTGTTCTCACTTCAAACCTTTTGGAGGTTGGAATTGTGACCAAGTCTACACAGCCAGATCCATCAATTCAAATTTTAGATCCATCACCTCCCTTTAAGAGCAGTACCCCTCCCTTTTGTCTGATACAAACTTAAAGAGTAAGGAGACTGCAATAGGTGCTCACCCAGGCTGAGGTTCAGAAAGAAACAAATATTTCCTTCTAAACCTTTGAAATTCCAATGAGAAGATTAAAATGTGACACCACGTAAAGACCAGCATGTTGACAGACTGTCTGTATGACTCAGCAGACTGATCTTCCTGGGCCCGAAGAAAGAATACTTATTTTTGTCCTCCATTCAGGTAAATAGTTCACTTCCTTGAAACACGTCATCGATGCGGAAAGTTGTTTTTGAATGGAATCATTCTTGACATCTCTATTTGGCAGCAGTGTTTCTACAGTGCTATTGATCATCCTTCAAGTAGGATTTTAGGTCATATTGTTGGCCCTGCCTTCAAGGACAATATTTTGAAGAGACAGGTGAATAGGCCAGAATTACCCTACTATGACATTCACAACTACGTGATGGGGCTGAATCTGCAAGCTGTACTCTTCCATCAGGCTGGGTACCCCCAAAGGCACTGTGTCTAAGGAGACACCCACAGTTATCTTAAACACTTGGAATAATATGAATATATACATACCCAACCTACCAATTTTCCATTGCCATGAAATAAATGATTGTAGTTAAATAACAGAGTTGAACTAAGTGCTGATGATTGAAACTTACATTTTAAATATGAGCAAAAACAAAAGTTGAGACAAGAGGTAAAGAAATGCCACATGTAAGCACCAGTTGGTGACTACATCCTTCTAATCCTCAAGGGTTTTAAACCCCAGGTTGAAACCCTTTCAACGCTGGCTAGTACCTTCACAGCAATTCTCTCCTTACTCATTCACAGTTCTGATGCCCCCTCTAAACCCAGGCTCCATTTTCCCCCCATCTCAATTGATGGCTTCATTCTACCAGTTGCTTAATTCCCAACACTGCTGTCATCCTCACCTCCCCCCTGTCCTCACAACCCACTTACAGTCCTGTCAGCTCTATGGTCACATGTGACCTTAGAGACTCTCACCTGTACCTCCATCATGCTCTCTTAGCCACCTGAACCTCCCTCTTTCATGACAGCATTAGCCAGCCTCCTGATCATGCTCCCATACTGCCCATTCCATTCTCTACACAGTAACAGAGTGAACTTTCAAAGGCATCTGTCAAATTACATTTGCCTGGGACACTTTGGGGACCCAAGATGACAGAGTAGATTAAAACTGTGCCTGTGTCCTTCCGTGAATACATTAGAATTACAATTAAATTATAGAACAATCGACCTGGAGAATCATCTGAAGTCTAGCTAAACAGAAGTCCTATAACTAAAAATATAAAGAAGAGGCCACGTCGAGACTTGTAGGAAGGGCAGAGACGCAAAACAGGCCCCAAACCTCTGTGTGGCGGTTGAGAATCAGGAGAGATATCTTGGCCACAGATGTTCCCCCCAAAGGAGTGAGGGACCTCAGCCCCACACCAGGTTCCCCAGCCCAGAGGACTGATGCCAGGAATAGGAGCCCCCACAACATCTGGCTGTAAGAAACAGTGGGACAGAAGGCTGTGGGAAACCCAGACTTCCTTGGAAATGGCCTGTGCACAGACTCACTTGCTTGCAGGCACTCATCCTGTGCTCTGGTGGAGGAATGGTGACTCTCAGGGTGTCAGAGGCATGTGGGGAGCAGATTGAGGTGTGTGTGGCTTCAAGACAAGGACTGGAGGATAGTCTCCATTTTCCTTGTTGTGTGGGGTCTTCCTCCTGTGCAGCCAGCAGGTGGGCACCATCTTCCTGTGTTGAGCCCTCTCTTCAGTTGGCCAAATCTGAATCTGATTGTTCTGGTGAGCTCTGCTGGGACCCCACCCCACTGAACTCCCCCAATGCCAGAGACACTTTCTCTGTGAGCAGCCAGTCCTGCCCGCATTGCACTCTTTCTTGAAAAACTATTGGAATCCAATAGGCCCAAGGAGAACAGCGACTGGCCTCAGTGTGCTCTGAGACTTTTGCTGAGTAGCTCCAGGCTAAGCACTGGCACCAAACCAGAATTTACATTAACCTGGTGGCCACAACTCTTCCCATTCTAGTGACTCCCTGAAACCCTGCCTCACCCAACTACTGTAGTGCATGAGGCTCTATCAGCAGCTGAATTTTAAGGGAGATGGCAGGTGGCAGCAGGGCTCAGGGTGTCCTGGCTTTTTGTGGAGATACCCCACCCCTGGTGGCATACATCCTTGGTTTGCAGGATCTCCAGGTTTAGCACAGGCAGTGAACAATTGTGGATTGCTTTGTAGTTCCTACTGGGTAGCCCCCAGCCAGTCACAGGCAGTAGGTGACCTGGGCCTGCACCGCAGCCCCTCGTAAGAGGCCCCAGAACCAACATACTTGGACGTTGGCTTCAGACCACAGCAAAGCACCACCCAATTAACCCCACAAGTGGCACACCCAAGGGCGATCTCAACAGGCACCAGAGCCCACTGGGGAAAATCCCATTCAGTGGGGTCAGCCCCCCACACAGCAGCCTGTAAGATGTGGATGTGGCCAAACCTCACAGCCAATCAGCCTAAACGTCAGTCCCACCCACAGACATGCCAATAGCAATCAAGGCTCAACTACAACAGGAGGGCACACACAACCCCCACAAGGGACACTTCTGGCGCATCTAGAGCAGGTGACCAGGGAGACTGTGCCACTGTGCCTCACAAGGCACCTACTACATAAGGTCACCCCACCACTGGGCCCCACAAGGCATCTACTACATAAGACTGAGAGACATAGGAGATCTACCTAATACATAGAAACAAACACAGAGAGGCGGCCAATATGGGAAAACAAAGAAATGAGTTCCAAATGAAAGAACAGGAGAAAACTCTACAAAAAGAATTAAACCAAATGAAGGCAAGCAACCTACCAGAGACAGAGTTCAAAACACTGGTCATGAGGATGCTTAAGGAACTTAGTGAGAACTTCAACAGAGAGATAGCAAGCATAAAAAGAGACCTCGAAACCATAAAAAAGAACCAGTCAGAAGTGAAGAATACAATAACTGAAATGAAGAATGCACTGGAGGGAATCACCAGCAGATTAGATGAAGCAGATGATCGAATCAGCGATTTGGAAGATAAGGTAGCAGAAAACATCCAATCAGAACAGCAAAAAGAAAAAAGAATCCAAAAAAATGAGGAAAGTTTAAGAGACCTCTGGGATAACATCAAGAGTACCAACATTCACATCATGGGGGTAACAAGGAGAAGAGAGAGACTAAAGGACTGAGGATGTATTTGAAGAAATGACTGAAGACTTTCCTAGCGTGGTGAAGGAAATAGACATACAAGTCCAGGAGGCACAGAGAGTCCCAAACAGGATGAACCCAAACAGGCCTACATCAAGACACATTATAATTAAAGTGGCAAAGGTTAGAGACAGGAAGAAAATCCTAAAAGCAGCAAGAAAAAGGCAACTAGTATCATATAAGGGAGATCCGATGGGAATGTCAGCTGATTTCTTGGCAGGGACTTTGCAGGCCACAAGGAATTGGCACAAAATATTCAATGTGATGAAAAGCAAGGACCTACAATCAAGACTACTCTACCAAGCAAGGCTATCATTTAAAATCAAAGAACAGATGGAGAGCTTCCCAGAGAAGAGAAAGCTGGTGGGGGCAATGGGTCCATCACCACCAAACCAGTATTACAAGAAATGGTAGAGGGACCTCTTTAAGATGGGGGGAAAAAATCAAAATTATGAATAATGGAATGGCAATAGCTACATATCTATCAACAATTACTTTTGATGTAAATGGATTAAATACTCCAATCAAAAGACATAGGAGAGCTGAATCGATAAGAAAACAAAACCCTTATATATGATACCTACAAGAGACTCTTTTCAGATTGAAAAAGAACACACAGACAAAAAGTAAAAGGATGAAAAAGATATTTCATGAAAATGCAAACGAAAAAAACACACACAAATAAAGCTGGGGTAACAATAATTATACCAGACAAAATAGCTTTTAAAACAAAGGATAAAGAAGAGACAAATGAGGACCCAGTAATCCCCCTTAAGGGTATTAATATTTATCCAAAGAAACCTCAAATCCTACTTCGAGGGGACATGTGCATCCATATCTTCATTGCAGCATTGTTTACAATGGCCAAGATGTAGAGGCAGCTTGGGTGTCTGTCAATGGAAGAATGGATAAAGAGAAGGTGATATATATATATATATATA
>NW_017731501.1:422821-424865 GCF_001890085.2 Hipposideros armiger | reverse complement strand
AAAAAAAAAAGTAGCCATTTGGAAGTGAATATTCTAAATTCTTCCTTAGCAGCAGGTCTGAAGTGTTAATTTTACTACCTGAAGAATGCAGAGAACTTAAAGGAACTTCCTAGGCTGATCATTTGGCTCAGGAGAATCATCACTTAGCTAACATTTTGTATTTCATCTCTCTGCTCTTCACAGGGCATGAGTTTCAATAGGCAAACTGCATGGAGTCCAGGGGAGATTAATTTGTTACTAATCAGGCTCTGCTGTTCCCAGAAGTTCTGCATCAAGACTGTACCTTTATCCACCTAAGAGAGAAGCCTTCAGATAAAACCAACTAGTTAGACATGATTGGTCTGAACCTCTAGTTAGAACTTTAATTCTAATTGGATAACTTGTTATAAAGAAACAACCAAAAGCAGAATTTCAGCAAATGAACTGGGGGAGGGGGGAAGGGCGCGGGAACCACAAGTGAAAAGTGTTCATCCTCAATAGTAATTAAAAAATGCATATATGATATCACATTTCTTCAAATTAGCAAATATGAAAAATAATAATACCTATATTGGCCAAAGTATGGGCAAGTGGGCATTTTCATATACTGCTTTGGGAATGTAGGAATGTAGGATGGTACACGTTTTTAGAGGGAAACTTGAAACAGATCAAAAGTCTTAAAATATGCCTACTTTTTGGCCCAGCAATTTCACTTCAAGGAATTTATCCTAGGAAGTGATTTAAAAAATAAACAGTATATATAAATATATTAAGCTGTATTTTTGATAGTAAAAAATGGAGCCAACCAGAATGTCCAATAATAGGACACAGGTTAAAATAACTAATTGAATATTAATATGATAAAATTATATCATTAAAAAGTAATACTGGAAGCTACTGATTTCTAGTAACTATGTACTAGTTTATATCAACTAATCATTCCATTGAAAACAGCAAGAAACTCTGCACAAAATATTTTTTTAAAGCCAGTTTGGAATTCCTAATTTGTGGCCTGGCATATAAGAAGCTTGGATGTTGTTACTCCCGTGCTCAAAACAAGGAAAAAAGCTGAACAAACTGAAAATCAACAATTCTTCCAGCATCTACTAGAGAATTGAGGTTACAGGAAAAGTAAATGCCCTCAAAATTGGAGAAATAGTCAGGTGTATACGGAGAATCAGAACTTACTCAAGCAGGGATCCAGTAACATAAACCTCTGTGGGAACCGTACTAGGGGTAGAAAATCCTAAAATGTAATTGACAAATTGCTGGAGGCTCAGTGTAGACAAGTCTGAGAGATAAAAACTCTTGGGAAAGGAGGACAGTCTTAGGTAGTCACCACACTTTTGCAAGTTTTACCCCCTGGAGACCTACTGAGTTCTCACAAAGAATATCAGAGAAAAATCCCCCCGTGCTTCTGGCAGGAGGGAGAAAGTAGTCATTTTGAAATGTACCCAGAGCATTCTGTCCTTAAAAAGGCCTGCTCACAAGAGAAACTATTTTACCAGAATCTAAACACCTGGGGTTCTCCCAGAGCCCAACTAGCCATAGGGAAGGTAAATACCCTACTGTAGCCCTCTCTAGCCACCCTGCTTCACCTAAGTGTATGTGTTGGGGTGGGGAAAATGAGGAACAAAACAAAAAAGCACTTGTGAAGGTCACAGCCCAAGGACACATGCTCACTCAGGTTTTTAACTGGAGACCTAATTATAGAACTATAGAATGCTTCCGTCCCCTCCCCCCCCCCATCAGTAGGACTCCTGTATAACAATAAGGGAATACAACTGAAAGAGCTGTAGATCTCAAACCTTAATTAAGAAGATATATCCAGAGAAAGACAACAGGGGAGGCAAAAACAAGAACACAAGAGGACTCCAATACCTGCAGCTATAGCTAAAAGTAAACATGCCCTGACACCAGCTAGATAACTATAAAGTCTTACTCTCAGTTCTTTTAACCCAGTATATCATGTTTGGCTATCAAGAGAAATTACAAGACATACTAACAGGCAAAAACACAGTTTGAAGAGATGGAGCAAACATCAGAACCAGACTCAGATATGGCA
>NW_017731501.1:417739-420281 GCF_001890085.2 Hipposideros armiger | reverse complement strand
CTTTATTCATAATTGCCATAACTTGAAGCAACCGAGGTGTCTTCAGTAGGTAAATAGATAAACACACTGTGTAACATCCATATAATAATAATGGAATATTATTCAGTGATCAAAAGAAATGAGCTACTAAGCCACAAAATGACATGGAAAAAAATTAAACCTATACTGCTAAGAATAGGTTAGAGGGAAGCCAATATGAAAAGGCTACATACTGAATGATTCCAACTACATGGCATTCTGGAAAAGGGAAAATTATGGAGACAGTACAAATATCAGTGGTTGTGAAGGGTTTGGGAGAGAGAGAAAAGGATGAATAGGTGGAACACAGGGAATTTTTAGGAAAGTGAAACTATTCTGTATGATACCATTATGGTGGATGCATGACATTATACATTTGTCAAAACACAGAGGTACAGCACAAGAATGAACTCTAATGTAAACTATGAACTTCTGTTAATAATGTATCAGTATTGGCTCATTAATTGCAACAAATCACCATAGTAATGCAAGATATTAAAACAGGGAAGCTGGGACTGGAGGTGAAGGGATATAAGGGAATTCTCAGAATGGATAATGCAAGACCTAGCTGTATACTATTTACAAGAGACACACTTTAAACCAAAAAATATAGGGAAGCAGAAAATAAAAGGTTGAAAGGGTGAAAAACATATGCTGTGCAAACAGATACGGCTATATTAATATCAGACAAAGCAGACTTCAAGACAAGGAGTATTACCAGAAATAAAGATGCTTATAACTGAGTGATAGAGTCATTTCATCGTGAAGACATAACAACCCTAAATTATATGCTCCTGATGACAGAGCTTCAAAATACATGAAGTAAAATTGGCAGAACTAAAAGAAGAAATAATAAACCCACAATCGTGGTTGAAGATTTTAACACCCCTGTGTCAGTAAATTGGTAGATAAAACTCAATAAGAATTTAAAAGATCAGAACAACTATATCAAACCAACTTGATCTTACTGACATTTATAAAACACTGCACCCAAAACTGCAGAATACACATTCTTTTCAAGTGCACATAGAACATTCACCAAGCTAGATCATATCCTTGACCATAACACAATTTTTTTAAAAATTCAAAATGTAAAGAATATATGCTTTAACCATAGGCTGATCACTTTAAGTTAGAGAATAATGACAAAAACATAGGTAGAAAAATCTCCCAACTTTCTTTGTAAATTAAGCAGCACACACCTAAAAAAAATCCATGGGCCGAAAAGAAAATCACAAATGATATCGGAAAATATTTCTAACTAAATGATAATAATTTTTAAAAATCAGAATTGGTGGCATGGAACTAAGGCAAGGCTTAGAGGGAAATTATATTTTTAAATGTTTATATCAAAAAATTAAAAGTTTAAAAAATCAATTATTTAGGTTTCCATTTTAAGAAACTAAAACAATAAAAATCAGTTAAACTAAAAAAAAAATAGAAAAAGAAAAATAGCAAATTAAGAGCAGAAATCAATGCATAAAATAAAATACAAATACGCCTGAAACTAATAATCTTTTTTAAATGAAAAAAATAATAGAAAACAAATAATAGAAAAAGGAACATCTGAGAAACTGTCACAGAATGGAAAGAGCCTAACAAGACATGACAACTAAATGCTATGTGGTATTCTGGATGGAACCCTGAAACAGAAAATGGGCATTGGGTAAACACTAAGAAAGTCTGAATTTAAAAAATGGACATTAGTTAATAAAAATAATGGACATAGATTGGTTCATCAGTTATGACAAGTGTACCACAGTAATGTAAGTAGTTAATAACAGGGGAAACTGGGTGTAGTGTATAGAGGTATTCTCTGTTATATCCTTACAACTTTCTGATAAATCTAAATCTATCCTTCCCAATTTGTTTTATGAAGCCAGCAGATGCCTGGCCCCAAAACCAGAAAAGAACATTACAAGAAAAGAAGAATACAGACCAATGTCATTTATGATACATATATAAAATAAGGATAATAGAAATTAACAAAGTACAATTTATCCCAGAAATACAAGACTGTTTCAACAATCGAAATCCATCTATTTAATTCACCACATTAAGAGAATAAAGGAGAAAATCATATGATCATCTCAAATGATGGTCCAGAAAAAGCATTGAACAAAATCCAACATTCATTCCTAATAAAAACCCTCAGCAAACTAGGAATAGAAGAAATGTTCTCATTCTGGCAAAAGGCATCTATGAAAAACCAATAGCGAACATCATAATTACTGGTGAAATATTGAATGTTCCTCTTAAGATTAGGAATAAGTTCAGGATAAATAAAAAATCCATGACTATTTATATATCCCCCAAAGAGTTTCAATTTGATTTAACATTTATTGAGTACTTACTAGCTGCAAAACAGCTGCCAGGTGTTGGGGATTTTTTTTTAATGGTAAAAATCAGTCCATCTTTCAAGGAATTTTGAAATAAATTAAGAAGACAGATACTCATTAAAGGTAACTAAAGTCAACTTAATATATGCTAGAGGGCCAAATGAGGCAATCAATGATACATAGCT
>NW_017731501.1:409852-413301 GCF_001890085.2 Hipposideros armiger | reverse complement strand
AAGTCCCAAATCAAAGTGTGTTTCTGGAGGGCTCTGAGTGAGAGTCTGTTCTGTGCCTTTCTACTAGCTTGTGGTGGTTGGTAATCCTTAGCATTTCTTTGTTTACGGATGCATCACTCTAACTCTGCTTCCTTTGTTATATGGCATTCCCCCTGTATCTCTTCACACTGTTTTGTCTCTGGGTGTGGCTGTCTTTGTGTCTCCTATCTGTTTGTAAGGACACCAGCCTTATTGGATGAAGCACCCACCCTACACCAGTATGACCTCATCTTAACTAATCACAGCTGCAATGACACTATTTACAAATAACATCACATTTGAAGTTCCAGAATGGACATGTATTTGGGAGGGGACACAACCCAACCCAAGGACTTTTCTACAATTTATACTGAAGGCCAAATGTAATGATCCTCATCTCAGGGAATGGGACCCAGGCATCAATATTCTTTAAAGATCTCCAGGTAATGCCCATGGGCAGACAAGTTTGAGAACCGTGTCCTAAGGACTCCACAAGTATTGTCCCCCTTAATCCTCATAATAAACCTGAGGTACTATTAGTACCCCCATTTTACAGATGAGATTTCTGAGACTTAAAGAGGCAAAAATATTCTTGCCTGAGTTTGCACAGCTATTGAGGGATCGAGCTGGGATTTGGACAGAGGCATTTAGCACCAAGCCTAACCATATCAGCCCTGTAGACTCACAGCTGAGCTTTACAAGAGCAGCTGAGCTCTCTGGTAGAAGGCACCCATGGCCACCTCAGCAATGGGAGGGTTAAACTGGCCTTCACGGGGCTTTCTTTGGAAAGCATCCTTCCTCCTGGTTTTGATTCTAGTCCTACTCTTCCCCGTCCACTCCCAGCACAACTCCTCCATCTGGCCCCATTCAGGGAGTGGGAAGACAAAAGTTTCTCTGAATCACCACTTCCAGGGCAGCCCACTGTGTGACTGCAGCTTTTAATAGTAACTACCATGCTCAAACAAGAAAGAGTCTCTTGTTTCCATAAAGGAAAAAATAGCCCAAATCCCAGACATGGCCATCGCCCTGACCAATGGATGAGGAAGACCCCTGGGAGGGAACAGGGCTATCTCAAAGTCCTCTCACCAAGCAGGTTGGTTTTCAGGCTTTGGGGCATTTCTCTGGCCAGTTCCCGGTACCACAGCACCAGAGCCCTAGTGAGGCCTGTTCCCAGTCTTGGATCCCTTGCTGCTTTGAAATAGGTCAAGCATATCAAACTTGCTATTTACAGAGGCCATAGCAGCACTCCTAGAAGACGTCATCAAAACACAACTTTATTTTTGTCCCTTTAAAATGTATTCACAGGAAAACTGGATCATTCGTACACTGCTGGTGGAAATGTAAAATGCTCAGCCGCTTCTGAACNTTTGAGCAGAGAAATGGTATAATAAAGATTCTACAATCACATCACCAACAGCACATTTTGTAACTATGTCAATATGTCAGGGACTCTGGGCTTTTACTATCATTTTACTACAAAGCAACTGATGATCAGAGAGGTTAACTGATTTTCTCAAAGCTACAAAACAAACAAACAGGAACTGAGCATGGGAGGTTTGTGTGTAGATGAAACACAATTCAGATTTCTTTCAACTGTAGGATTTCTATTGTCCCAGCTATTGGTGAGGTATCTTAAAGAGTAGAAGAATGGAACAGGGGTTACTTTTTGTTTTTGACAGCTCAGTAAGTCAGAAATATCTAATACTGAAAACCTGTCTACAGACGACGGTAACTAGGAAAGTACAGAATGACTGGAGGAAAGAGGGAAAGAGTTAAAATGGGCTACAAGAAACAGATGGTTGTCTCTACTGCATTCCCACCTTCCGTTCTCTTTCCTGCACCCACTCATCCACCCACCCAAGTGTGTGTGTACACACGCATGCACACACACATGCTTCGTGAGCTCCCTGCCGCCTGCCAGTGCTAACAACTAATCCACTGATAGAGAAATCTGTCTCCTTCCTGTTTTCAGTGGTTAATTGGAAAGCCATCCTCTGGTATGAGTATAAGCAGATGCAGAAATTAATAATTATTTGAGTAAAAACAGATGAGATGCTGATAGCAAGCTGGTGATAATGAGCAGTGCTGAGGGGAGGGACTTCAGGGCTCTCCATAGACAGGCTCCAGCACCCTGATACTCACCCTAGAAGGTAAATCCTATGGCCAACAGTAAGTAGAATGACATCAGATCCATCTAAGAAACAAAGTGCCTGATTCATAACAAGCACTTCATACACGAATGATTGTTCCTATTGCATTTAATGCAGCAGAGAGAAGACATGCCTAAATGGAGTTTTGGGATCACACTACAAAGAATGCAGAACCTTGGTCCCAGAGGAAAACAATCAAAGGGTTTTGTAGGGTGACCCATTGCCCCAGTTTGCATCAGACTGTACCAGTTTTAGCAATGAAAGGGCCACGTCCTGGGAAACCCCTCAGTCTCGGACAAACCAGAACAGTTGGTCATCCCAGCTCGGGAAGGCTCTTTATCACTAAGAACTGGAAGGTCAAGATGTTAGGCAACAAACCCCATTCCAAACTTATATGCTGTAGTCTCAGAGCCCTAGAAACGGTCCCTCTACATGAGATGGGAAAGAGGAGACTCCATATCCTTCCTCTGGCGTCCATTTGAGTGGCAGAGGGCTCTGGAAGAATACTGTCCCTGATGTATTCAGTGATGGGTTGTTTTTTTCTCTTTCCAGCAGTCCAGTACTTCCCAGAGTCTTGAGGGGTTCTTCTCCCCCACGCTGCACCTTGGCTCTTCTGTTTTATTTCTTGAGGGTGAGAATATAACAGGGTAGAACACAATGAAGTAAAGTTGTCTTCCTGATTTGGGTTTCCAAAAACTGATGCTCTGGAGGGAAAATAGAATAAGGCCCCAAACCCTGACTCCTGATGAGTCTCAGGGAGGCTGCAATACACCAGAGAGGAAATGATGATGTCAATTATGTAGACTAAGGATAGCAGAGATGTCCTGCCAGAGCCTCCCATGCCCTCGCCTGGCCCACAAGTACAGCCACCAAAGCTAAGGTGGTCATCTTTAGCTTTGGAACGATCTTCATGAACAGATGACAAACAACCAGACAGGAAGATGGATACCCCGCAGGACACCTACACAGACAAAAGACAGTCTTGTTCTGCCCATTTACGTGGTGCCCCAGCACTGGGTACAACCGGATACAACCCTAAGGGTAAAAGCAATTTTTTATTTTTTGTTAATTTTATTGGGGAATTGGGGGATGGGAACAGCGCTGGGGAATAGGGGGAAGGGGAACAGACAAGTTGCTGTCCTTTGTTCTTCAGTCTAGTTGCTTCACGGCCCCAAGCTAGCACCGTCATTGCACTCTTCCCGGGCGAGACAGATCAGTCGCCGTCTTCTGGACGGCCGCTCACTGCGGCTGCTGGCCGCTCACGCTGGCTGCTGGCTACAC
>NW_017731501.1:401207-406497 GCF_001890085.2 Hipposideros armiger | reverse complement strand
GAGTGGCCATCCAATGGCCAGCGAGTGACTGCCTCACCTGGGAAGAGCACAATGATAATACCAACATGGGCCAATGAAGCGACGTCCTCCACAACTAGACTGAAGAACGAAAGGACAGCAACTTGTCTGTTCCCCTTCCCCAATTCCCCAACGCTGTTCCCCTCCCCCAATGCCCCAATAAAATCTTTTTAAAAAAAGAAAAAACTGCACTCTCATGAACACCTCAGCCTCATCTCTTTCCCTTTCACAGTCCCTTCATGAGAAGGTACCTGAGAAAAGGACCCATGTCTCATAAACCTTCACTTTCTTTTCCTATTTCCCTCTCTAATCCATATGTTTTTCATTTCTGGAGCTGCTGTAACAAATAACCACAAAGTAGGTGGCTTAAAACAACAGAGATTTATTCTCTCATGTTTCTAGAAGCCAGAAATCCAAAGTCAAGATGTCAGCAGGGCCACGCTCCCTCCGCAATTTCTCTCAGAGAATCCTCCCTTGCCTATTCCAGCCCCTGGGGTCTCCACGCATAACTTAGTTTGTGGCCGCATTGCTCCACTCTCTCTGTGCTCACATTATCTCTTCTGTCTCAGAACTTCCTCTGCCTCTCTTTTCTGAGAATATTTGTGATTGCATTTAGGATCCACCAGGTAATCTAGGATATTCTCCCCATCTCAAGATCCTAAACTTAATCACATCTGGAAAGTGCTTTTTTTTTTTTGCCATTCATAAGGCAACATTCATAGGTTCTAGGGATTAAGGCCTGCATGTATCTTTCGGGGGCCACTATTCAGCCCACTGCACTACATCATTTCATGCCTGGATCACTGCTCTGCTGGGCTCTAATTTATTCTCCCTCCAGTGGCTAGAAAAATCCCATATCAACATCATTTTCATCACATCCCACTATAGCTCTAAACCTCAGTCAGTTTCCCTTTTGCCACTGAATCAGAGTCAGCTATACCTTGAAGAGGCCTCAGAAACCCTCTGGTCCCTCTTTCAATTGATGAGGAACCTGAGGCTTCAGGGGTCAGGAAGCTTACCCAAGGTCACATAGCTCATCAGTAACAGTTTAGGGGATCTTGTCATTTCTAAGCTAAAGCTGTTCTCACACTACCATTCCCATCCCTCAGATTAGTCCCCCTCTTTCTCACCAACCCATTTTCCTCACTGTAGACCTTAGCTCCCGTCACCTAACCCATTGCTTCCATCCCTTTTTATTTTTATGTGTATAAATAATCTTGCCTTCAAATCTGATCCTAAAATTGCCTCTTTTAGGAAGTCTTTTTCTTGTTAAATATGTCTAACTCTAATCACTCCTTGGTTCCGTGTTTCCTCAGAACTCCTATACTGATAGGACTGTATTAATCTCACTCACCTGTTTGTGGCCTTTTAAATTTTTAAATTATGTGTTCTGTCTACAAGTTTAATACCAGGTTTTCTATATTTTTGATATCCTTTCCCATACTACTTACTCTATAACTGCCTACCTGCACGCACACTCTCTTTCTGTCTCTCTGTTTCACACACACACACACACACACACACACACACACACACACGGAGACACAGGCAAATTATTGTTGATACTTCTTAAATGCTGTTGACTAAGGGTGTACATTCTATGAACTACAGTCAGATGTGTCTGGACTAAGAATGAATGACAGAACTCACACATTACTATTACAATGAAGGTAAAATTTTGTTGAAAATCATTCGTGTATTTTTTTTTCTTCCAGATGTCTGAATATGCTGCCATCATCCTAGAATTGCCAATAGCACCCAGAGACTCCCCTCTGCCTGAAAAAGCATAACTTTTACAGAAAGAATACACAATGAAAGGCAAAAGTAATTTCCAGCTTGTGGCATTCAGAAACAAGGTTAAAACGGCAAAATATTAGCCTTGAAGCCAGGCTCTTGTCTTAAAAGCAGATGTTCTCAATTCTGCCCCATCCCCTTAACCCCTTCACACTACTCCCCCCACCTCCGCCCCCTTTAAATTATCAAGGACCAAGCCTGGATGACACAAATGCACAAAAGCCCCACTGTTCCTTAGATTCTATGCCCTCCCCTGGAGCAGGAAAGCCAGAATGCTTGCTACCCCAAGGAATACGGGGAGCATCATACAGGAGAGTAAAGGAGAGATCCATCCCTTTTCCAGCCTGGAGGTGGTGGAAAAGGCAGGGACGAGACCAAGCTGTTAGACACAGTGTCTCCGTTTCCCTGCTTTGAGCTTTGGCATTCAATAAATGAACCAAACAGGAGTAGGAGGCATGGCCCCTGCCCCCTATATATAGATAGATTTCTGGAAAAAGAATAACTCAGGCTGCTTGCACCAACCTAGGGCCAAGTCACCTCAACATGGCCACTCCACAAGTTGGAAACAAGGGGAGCCCTCAGGTGTCACTATTCCAAGTCGCCTTCACTTCAGGTCTGTCAGGGACCTGTGTCTAATGACCACAGCGGTCAGCCAGGGACGAGCCCCTGACCAGACCCAGGTTGCACTAGCCACCATAGAGGCACAATGCCTGACGCAGGCAGGAGCCAGTACAAAGAGGCCGGAATCTGAGGCCACAGTCCCCAGTAACCAAAGGCTCTGGCTCCTCCCACTCCCCCATTAGGTCATGAGAGCCACAGCCCCTCCCCCATACACCGGATGCTTCCCATACACCAGATGTCATTTTAGGAAAAGAAGCAGTAGGAGGATGGAAGCAATCTGAGATTCAAAGCATTTTTTTCCTAGAAAGACTGAGCATTCCTTGAAGGCTCTGTTTAAATGCTCAACTCAGACATTCACTGAAACCAAATTAGACGTTTAGTTATTTTTTTCCACTATGGGGTGGGGTGGGGGGGGGAGTGTAATCATGAATTAAACTAAGCAGCTATAAACAAAATATAGAAATTACATTTCCTCTTCAGATCCAAGCGGCAGGGAGCGTTAAATTTTTCAAAGCCGTTACACCAGCGTGCCCTTTCTTGGGAGGCCAATAGCACTGGATTAACTTCTGAATCTGCCAACTTCTCATATAACAATGAGGACAGAAATTCTTCCCCTCGCTATAGAGAAGTGATTTACCTAGCAATGGGTCACTGATTTGGCGGGCCAGCTGTATGTAAATTAAATTTTAAAACTCAAATTGATTTCATTTCCAGTCACTAAATATCCAGGTGGCTTGCTGCATTAATTAGAATTGACGTGTAGGTTAATAACTTCACTCTGTGACCTCCACCTCCTCAAACGCTGATGCCTTGCTACTTCTGCTGATAACATGGTGCAGGGGAAGGGGGGTGGAGAGCGCAGGAATGATCAGGAGGCAGGGGCCCGATGAATCATCCAGGAGATGAATTGTTCACCGCATCCTCCCCTCGCGCCTGAGCAGGGTATGTTATCATGTTGGCAGCCAGCGGCAGGTGCATGGTGGTGATACAGCTGGGCAAGGTGGAAAATCGATGCAGCTCCGTCACCTGCACAGGGGCCCTCTCTCTCCTCAAACCCAGCGATCTCCCTACGCAGGCTTTACCTTGGGAAAGAGCCCACAGCTGCCCATCCCCCAGAAGCCCAAGCAGAACAAAGCTCCAGACACAGGCAACGGCTATCCTAGGCTGAGGTTAGGAGCATTGCTGCGTGGCTGGGGGCAAAAGTAGGGTTGAGCACCAAAGATCTGAGGCCCTGCTGACTTCAGCTGCTTGGTAGACAGACGGATCCCTGGCTTATTAAATTCCTAGGAAAAGAAAATCATCAGATCCCCGCATCAGAAAACGCTTGTTATATCAGACACTGGCTCTAAGCTGTCTCCCAGATGCTCTTCTAAACAGAACATATGGGGTTAATTGCATTTCTTTTCTTTTNGCAAATCTCCCAAACGAATGTACAGGTGAATATTCTCTCCTCCCTCAGGTAGGGCCAGTTGAAGGGGGCCATCCACCTGGAAAGAGGTGTGTTCAGCTCCCCTCTTTCCCTCACCAACCCCTCCTTGTACTTGGGAGGGAGGAAGAAGGAAAGGAATATCAGAAAGTATCCTGAAGGAATGGTTTTGAGATGGCTCCTCTTCTCTCTCAAGGGTGCTTTCATTAGTTCTTTGGAGAAGTCCCTGCTGGCCAGACAGCAGCTCTCACGACATGGGTGATGCGTTAAATCCTCTGGCTGACACCTGTTCCTCCACCCCTGGTTTGCCATGGTCCCGTCCACAGACTCTCATCTTCTGTCCCGTGAGACTTGGAGAGTACAGGCCTATCTCAACAGGGAGCAAGTCTCCAGGCTCTCCCCCAAAACCAATGAGCCCATTTCTCAGCCTCTAAATGTCCAGGAGAATCTCACACAGGTCCACACGGCCCTCACCACAGAGGACCCACATGAAGCCCTCCTCATAATCCTGAGGGGTGTCCCCTCACAGGCTTGAGGTGAGGAGTGGACTCAGCACAGCTTTCCCTGAAGAAAAGCTCTTTACAAAATGCTTTCACCATTTCCACATGCTACTTCCTATCCTCTTTATGAACTTCAGAATCAGCTCCCCAGTGTTCAGTCACTTCCTCTGAGAGCCTACGACCTTGTACTGACTTGACCCAGTTTTCCACAATGACCTCCTGTCACCTAACTTACACTGGAATGCTAGAACAATGGGACTCAGAGGAGAAGCCAAAAAGAAAAGGAAATCGTTAGCAGTCAGAAGACAAAATTAGTAGATATGGTCTAAAATTAATAAATCAAGAAATAGTGATAGGTGAGGGTACGTGCTCCAAAAAAGCCAAAAAGCAAAAAACAAAAGACTTCACTAGAGAGCTGAAAGTAACTGTTCCTGATACGGAGCTGCAGGTTAAAAGGGTGGGGTAGGAAAAAGGTTTTTCATACATCTTTTAGCTCTGTGGCTGTTTTCATCTATGTGTGTATCTG
Source organism: Hipposideros armiger (assembly GCF_001890085.2). Taxonomy (NCBI): domain Eukaryota; kingdom Metazoa; phylum Chordata; class Mammalia; order Chiroptera; family Hipposideridae; genus Hipposideros; species Hipposideros armiger. Next base: position 401,612 of record NW_017731501.1, on the reverse strand, counting down.
TGACTTTTGGGTAAATAAATATTTGTTCAATTTTAAAACTGGAGACAAAAATATGTAACACAGTGTATTGAAATGAGACCATAGGTTTAACAAGCATACTATAATCCCTGTCAAAAACATGCACTCTCGGGCCAGCCAAGCGGCACGCTGGTTGGGAGTTGGCTTGGGAAGGCAGCTCTGGGCGGCAGGGCCCCGGTTTGGATCCCACATGAGGGCCAGTAATGCTGTGCCCTCTACAGCTCGGATGGGAACAACAGCTCGACCTGGAGCTGGGCTGCCATGGGTTGCCAGCGGCAGCGTAGGCTGCAGTGGGGCTCACTGGCAGCTGGCATGAGCTTTCGTGAGCTGCCGTGAGCCACCGTGAGTGGCCATCCAATGGCCAGCGAGTGACTGCCTCACCTGGGA
>NW_017731501.1:387702-397117 GCF_001890085.2 Hipposideros armiger | reverse complement strand
TTTAATTCCTCTGCAGGCAGAGCTGTGTTTGGCAAGGGGTTTGAAGGTGAAGTTGCAGAAATCATTTGTGAAAATTAGGTGAGAAATCATCTCCTTTCTTCATCAGTGGCCAGGTGCTGTTGAATCATCTTCCAAATGTTCCTTTTTTTTGGACAAAGTATCAAATGTTTGACTGGAATCTCTTAATTCCAAAGGCCATAACTGCTTTGCAGATACCTGCTTGGATCTGGGTTCCAATGGTGCTGGCGATGGATGCAGCAACATGGCAGCTCAGTGATGTGCATGTGTATTTCAAACGTTCACCTTAATGGTCTGAAAAAACAACCCCAGGATATATTGTTCCCTTGAAATGATACTGTAAGTGGGGGTCTGAATCCAAGTGCCCGTGGTATTGAAGAGGCATCTGTAACTTGGTGGAAATTTCGCTTTAGTGTGTGAGCCCCTGTGTTTCTGCTCTGCTTCTTTCTAACTATACTACCCTGGATAAATCACTTCTCTGAGTCTTAAAGTAAGAATCATATTAATACCTGACAAGCCTATTTCAATTCAATGAACGCTGTGTCAAAAACTACAGGACGAACTGAGGTTTTAAAGTGGGAAAGGTATCTATCACCAAGCTTTGGAATCCAGCTGGCCTGGCTCTTCTAAACCTCTGCCTAGGTACCCTCAGCCAATTTTTTCCACCTTAAATTTCGATAACCCAGGCAGGCTCTGGAGTCAGACTAATCTGGATAAATTCCAACTGTGGCATTTACTAGCTATGAACTTTGAGTAGGTTATTGGTCTTTCCTTATTGTTAAAAAAAAAAAGGAATCATAATAGCAGCTTCATAAAGTTGCTATGAATATTAAATGATAATGTTTGTATATCCCTTGGTACACTGCCTGGAATGAAGGATGCAATTCAGGCAGTTACATTGTTGTTGTTGTTATTGTTTTGAATTAAAAGGCAGTTCGTAGTGAGAATAGTTAACTGGCACCATGAACAGTACTTAGTAGATGAAGTAACTATTAATATTTACTTTCTTTCAAGGAACAAGAAATACAACTCTTAAAGAGAGAATTAAAATAAAATATGGTAAGTACAAACATAGGCCTGAAGAAGTGCAATGGGACACAGAGAAAGGGTAATTCTACTTGGAAAAGACTAAAAAGCTTCGAAAAAGAGGTGACATTAGACTGAGTCTGTCCAGGATCACAGAGAGTGTAGGGGAGGAAAAACTTTCCTCTACCCTCTTATAGTCGCTTAGGAGGGACATGTGAATTAAAGTAACAAAAGACAGATTAACAAGAGAAAAGGTTTATTTCATATGCACATGGAGGGCCTCACAGAAAAGCAGTGAAACTTCAAGAAGTGGTTAGACCTGTAAGCTTACATACCATTTTAACAAAGGGCAATAAATTGTGGAGAAATGACAAGACAAAGGGGTTTGGGGCTTTTAGGGGCAGTAAATTGTGTGAAGGTAAATATATGGGGGAAACTAATGGAAGATAAGGATTATTTAGCAAGGTTTGTAAGTAAGACTTAGGTCTGCATAACAAATCTTGCTAAATTATATTAAAACCTTAAATTAAATTTTAAAATTAAATTTAAAAGAAACATGACTAAATCTTACTTATCTCCAGTGATAAGAGCCTGGTATTTTCTGGTGATTAAGTCATTCCCCTCTTCCTGGTACAGGAGAGGTGGGGGGGGTGGACACCGTCACAAAGGGAAATTTATGCCCTGATTTTAGGCAGAAAAGGGGGAGGACAGAGAGTTCCTCCTGGGTCTGCTGTTTCTTAATTGCCCACAGCTCGAAATAATCCTTATGCCGAAGTGGCATATTTTAGAGTGGTATAATCTGATCCCTTTCAAGAGTGAGGCCATTTCAGACAAAGGGAGGGTTTGAACAAAGGGTTGGAGCTGGAGTTGTGTGCAGCATATATAATGAAATAATGAAAATGTGATGTGGTTAGAACCTCAGACACTGGGGTGGAAGCTCTAAGGAGGAATCGTTACTAGAAGAGAAGTTACAAGGGCAGAAATAGGTTGGCATCAAATTATCATGGGCTCTGCCTGCCATGCTAAGAATTTGAGCGTCACCTTGGGCCAGCATTTTTCAAGAGGGGACTCATGGGTTGTCTACATTAGAATAACTGAGTGTGTTTTTTGGAAAGCAGGTCCCTGGGCTCTATTCTGGACTTCCTGAATCATAATCTCTGGGAGGGGTGCCCAGGGATCTGGATATTTCACAAGTGATTCTCATGTGCACTAAAGTTTGAGGACCATTGCCATAGACAACTGGGGCCCTTTGAAGGGTTGTAAACAGGTGAAGGTTAGAGTGAAAAACATGATTTAGAAATAGACAGCTATGTGGAGAATGTCTTGGAGGGGGTTAGGGCCTGGAGGCAAGAAAGCGAGCAAGGTGAGAGGATCTGAACTGAACTACAGCAGAGGTACTGAGGTCCTCGGCCAAAATGTAAGGTGTTCCTATTAGGAGGAGGTGGTGGGTTAAGGTTGCGGAGTCCTGAAGATTTTTAAACCTTTCTGAAGGAACTGAAAGAGCTAATGCGTATAGTTAGTTAGACATCAAACAGAGATGCGTAACTCAGTGGGTGGATTTGCAAGAGCAGTTAAGAAATTTTGTCAGAACTGTAGCTTTCTCGGAAATTATATGTGGGCAGGTGACAGATATTATTTTTCGAGAGGTAGAAGCTGCCAGTGGCTGTAAGTGAGAAAGCTGCACTTCCTTTATTTGACCTATGAAGAAGAAATCTCACCAGCAAACCTGTCAGGCTAAACGACAAGAGAAAATCAGTGTGTTCCTCACTTTATGAATTAGAAAAAGGATGAGAGAAGAACGTGGCCCTAAGGCAGGAAAAGCCCGTTTTACCCAAGAATACATACTTACATCATTCCTAGCCCCAGAACCATCCATGCACTAGAAATATAAAGAAAAAAAATAGGGAAAAAATAGAAATCGGGAAAAATAATAGATAAAAATAAAGATACCCTTCCTAAGGTAAGTCAATCTGAGGTCAAAGCTAGAGAGGGCAGGACTTGGAGACAAAACAGCCTTCTCCCGTTTCCTCCTCCATTCTTCTTGAATTCTCCTTACCGCTTTTTCCAGCCACCCAGCTATGAGCATGTATTTCATTAGAATATGAATGAGAAGCCCTTAGGGAGAACTTTATGCTGTCATGGCAACTGTCACCATGGCAACCGTTAATTAATTGGATGCTGATGAAGTGGAGGAAGAAAAAAAGCCAACCAGAACGGATACAACTCTAGAGGAAGTCACGGTGTGTAGTAATTATATGAATTTCATTCAGCAAAGGCATGCAGCAGGTCAAAAATGCAAATATCTCTCCCGCAGCCACCACCTACTCCTCTGAGAGACCTGCTTTCAGATCAGACAAATGTGAATGACAATTTAAAAAAAACACAAAAAAAAACACTTATGGCTGCCCCAGTGTAGGCAGATTCTCCAAGAAGATTCACTCAATCTAATGTGGGGAGTTGATCGATTTTACTTTGAGTGACCACAATCAGCAACCATAACCCATAATAATTGTTGCCTTCATGCCCTCTTTACAGCAAATGGTACCAGCCAGGGAGGAAAGTAACAAAATGTGACCCTGCAGAGCTGTTCACTATGAAGTGTCTTCTGATTGAAGGGAGAGGAAGTTTGGTTTGAAACCATCACCTCGGGATGGCACCGTGGCTCCTACACACAGATGGCTCTCAGGTCAAAAAGCACCCCAATCCGAGGATGAGAAAGGGGGATCAAAATAAGAGAGGTGTTGAAAGAAGCTCTCTCAAGTCAGCTTTCTATTAAGAAAGCGAAGTGGAGAGGGAAGAGGTGGCAATTGCTTAGGTCCTTTCTACAGTATTGTCCTCCCACCGTCAGCCCACCTTGAGTCTTTTTCCTCAATTATCCAAATTATATTCAGACCCCAGGGAATTGGGGATTGGATTTCTTGTATGCGCTCTTGAAATGTCCATTTCACTTGCCTGTTGAGGTTAAGCCAGTGGAAGTAGTTTGGAAGTGCTGAGCATAGTTAAGAAGCCCTCCCACCCCAGCCCTCCATACCTGACTTTGGCAAACAGTACCCTAAAGCAGCGACTTTTATATCCGCAGGCAAGCTCAGAACCCCAACCCCAGACTCTGTTGGGCTTTCTACAACCCTTCCCTGGTGACCAGTAATTACAAGTTTTGTAAGTAAAAGTGTCTGGAGTGTTTGGAAATGAGATTCTGAAAGAAACTCCTAAAGCTGCCAATTCAGTCACAAACTGAACATGGAATCCCATCTCATGGAGCAACGTCATTTCCTTGTTGACAATACTCTGAAAAACCCATGCCCTTCTCGCAATCATATTAGGCTCAGATAGTGTGACCCATTATTGTTTTTATTCACATCATTGTTATTATTATCCAAAAGCACCTTATCAAGTAGAGCACTGGACCATGTGCCACCCACACATGTACCTTTCTTCTGCCTTCAAAAATTTTACAAAGACAGAAATGACCTCATTAGCAAACACTTCCTATTCATAAAGATGTTTTCAAGGGAAAAACAAAAAAGACACCTAACCTGTCCAAGCTCTCTCTGAGAGAGGCTTACCCAGAAATTCAAAGCCATAAAAATACATTCAGATCATCTTCTTGTTATCAGCACCTCCATCACACTATGTACAAAGCTAATATTTTCAACCTGAGCCAAGAACAAAGCACACATATGGTCATCTAAAGGAGGAGAAGCACCTTTTCATTTACTCAGGCAGCCATTCCAAGGGAGTCAATTTCCCATTTTTTCCAGAGAGCCAATTACTGTTTTTGCTGATAGAACAGAAGACAGAGTGGAGGAAGGGGAAAAGAAGAAAGGCAGGCATGAATCAATGATCTGCTTCCAATAATAATCCATGCCATCTGGTCTGACTTTCCTGCCTTGCTGACAAATACCCAAAGCACCTAGGAGAAGGAACACAAAAAACCAGACTCCTATGTGATAATATACATAATTTGTAGCTTAAATGATTAACTGAAAAAGTCAATTCAGTCTGTGATAAAGGAGACCATAAATGCCCCCTTGACCGCTGGAATATTTAAAATTGCCGTGAAGATTACCTCATTCTTGTTTCAGAAATCATTAAGGGTTCACCATACAATTTGCAGAATGTCAGGGTTTCTAAGTGGCAATAAAGTCTCCGGTAGATTCAGGAAAGATGTTGAAATGGAATGCAAGGAAACACAGTGGCAGGCATCCCTGCCCCATCAGCTGTGAACCATTTGAGAAAATATTCAGAACTAAATGACGATGCATTCTGGGTTCTCAGAGTAAAAGATTTCATTTCCCTTAAAACTGAAGCCATTTATACGGGATGTGCTCAAAAGAGGGCACCTTGCAGAACCTTTTCTTTTATTAACATCAGTGTGATTGATTCAAATCGAACCACTTTTGATGTCGCAAAGTAGCAAAGTGGTCCTGTTAATTTATAATGATCATAGCACGTTTCAGTGTTCATACCAGTTTATAGCATCCTTAGGTAGGTCAGGGTTTCTTTCACTTCCTCCCAGTCAAGTGTAAATGTCCACAGAGATACCAAAAAGAAGAAAAAAATGTGGACTGAAGGGTATTATTTTTTTGTTGTGAGTTGTTCTTGTTTTCATTTTAAGGCTACTTTAAAATACACTGCAGTGCACGCTATCCAAAAGAAAATCAAGGCCCTATTTCACATAAAATGTCACCCACTAAGGCAATATAGTTCTTCTGAATTTATACATTCAACATTTTTTAATGCTAAATTTACCCTGGATGGCTTGGAAGACCCAGGTTCAAATCCTGGCCCTACCATTTCCTCTAAACTCATACAATGTACTTAACCTAATTAAGCCTCAGTTTCTATACCTCTGAAGGGGGTACAATACTTAGACAATCTATGCAGTGTTTAGCAATTCAAATGAGACCATATATACACATGATTCATATATACACAGAAAATTGAATGAGATCACATATACATATATACTCACTCACATAATGTGCATATATGTATCCACACATGTATATTCACACAAAACACACATATGTGAGGATGCACTGTGTAAATGTTGGTGCTAAGTGCTTCAATAGAACAAAGGTAGATAATGCACAGTCTTCAAGGAGCTTATTATAGTCTAGTGTGATTCTTCTTTTATTTACTGTTTTTCTTGCCTAGTGTTCTGTGAGCCTATTCTTAGAAGTCAAATTAGCATCCTCTTATGCTGAATGTTGGCATGATTATGGAATCTCTTTGGAGAATTCTTGGGGACGGGGAGCCTCTCAAGTTCAGCATCTTTTTTCTGAAACTTCATTCCACGTGCTCAAACATTAGATTCTGCATCTTTCCTTTTTCCTGTCCTCTCCAATATTTTCTTTTTTGCCCACATGTAAAACTACTCCCTCCTCTGAAACTCATGCTTCCCAGTTCTATCACCTTTGACCCTTTCTTGCACCTTCTTCACAGACCATCTGTCACTACCCCTAATTCAACTGAGAACATTATTATCTTTCTCCTGGTCTTTCTCTCCTGCCCTATCGCTGTTATCACCCTGAAGGTGTCAGTGTCCAAGAGAAGGAGCCTAGCTAATGTTTGGCTGCAAACTTCCCCAACCTCTTGAACTCAGTGAGAGTCACAATATCACCCATTATCACAGCCATACCCCATACCTTATCATCGTGGGGAAACAAAGGCTAAAATGCCCATTCCTGACCAAAACCACCATTCCTTCCAGTCATCTCATGCCCTCAGGTTCAGTCTTCCTTCTCGTTATTACATCCATCAGCACCTTCAGTTCTCAACTCTCTTTTCCATCAGCTCATCACCTCTCTCATTACTTCTCATCCTTTCTTATCCAACCTAGTTTCCAGAAAGCATCACTTCAACATCTTCTTCCAAAATGCTCAACTCACTTGAACTCTTCCCTGTCCTACACTCAGCTATTGAGGAATCCTAGAGGAGGGCACATAGGACTGTGAGTTGATGTCACTGCAAGCATATGTTCTCCCACAGCAACTGAGGCCTGAATGACACCAATATTACCTTCCTCCATCACCTCTCCCTCCCATTCCTCCACAGTAGCTAATCCAAAACGTCCCTGATTTTTACAGTCCCCAACTTAACTCTTGTCTGTGTTGCTTTTTATTAACTTGCATCTTACTTCACCAAGAAAAATAGAAGTTATCCATAGAAGACCCCCTCTACCCACATATAACTTGCCTACATCTACATGAATTTCCATACTTCCTAAATCTAGGACAAGATAATGTTTTGTTGTTTTTGTTTTTTTTTTTTAGCTGAGCCATCCTGACACCTGTTGGTAGTTCAGCGGCAACTCAGCTCAGATCAGGAATTGAACTGCTGGTGCTCAGAGCTTGTACTCTTGAGCGAGCTCTTAACCAACTGAGCCACTCGCTGGCTCCAAGATAATGTTTTTTAACTTAAACTCTCTCTTCTAATCTGGGAACTTATCCCATTAATTAATTCTAGTCTCTCCTACATTTTTAACCTCTATATCTTGATCATATCCCTTTTACAAAAGCCCTCCCTCAACCTAGAATTCACCTCTTGCTACCCCCATCTCTCCCACCTGAACAGCAAAACCCTTCAAATGATAGTCTGCACTTTCTGTCTGCCTCTCCTTTCTCCCTAGTTACTCTACATTCAGCCACTGCAATGGATCATCTGTTGGGTGTGTATATCTACCTAGGATTGAAATTTCTGGGTCAGAGTTCAACATTTCTTCAGTTGATAGCACTAAACAGTTTTCCAAAGTGGTTTCCAAATTACCAATTAATCCTTCCATGAACAGTGTATAAAAGTACTGGTTGTTAAACATCATCACCAATTTTGATTTTTTTTCTTTGTCTCATTTCAGCCACTTTGCTGGATATGTACTAGTGTTTCATTGTTTTAATTGGCATTTCCCTGATGACTAATGATGCTGAGCAAATATCCACATTTTCTTTGGCCTTTTAGATACCTTCTTTTTTGAAGTTCTTATTCAAGTATTTTGCCTATTTTCTATTGTGTTTCTGTCTTTTTTCTTATTGGTTTATGAGATCTTTATGTATTCTGGATATGAATCCTTACTAGAATATATGTATGGCAAATATCTTTTTCACCCACCTTTTCACTGTCTTCATGGTATCTTTTAGGGAACAGAAATTCTTATGTAATCTTAAGTCAGTCCTTTTTTTTATCCATTCTTTTTCCTTTTTGTGTCCTGTTTTAAAATAATATTTGTCTACTACAAGGTCATGAAATAATTACTTATATTCTAAAAGCTGTATATTCTTTCATAATTGGATCTGCAATCCATCTGGAATTGATTTGTGCAAACAGTGTAAGATAGGATATTATTTAATTTTGAATCCCTAGCACCTAATACAGAATTCAGTTAATCCTTAATAGATATTGTCAGAATTAATTAATGAGATAGCACTTGGGAGCTATGGATGGAAAAACCAAAATTTGCATCAGGGCTGTGTGGCATCACAAACCTTCCCTGAGTATGTCATGTGTTTTGGGGTTTCCTCACCTGTAGTCACTGGCTACCTGCTATGAGGCCAACTTCTAACAGTTCTTTATTCAATCCTTAATCTTCAACCAGAAGCCAAAACCTCAGAATTTTTGTTTTAATCATTACGATTAAAGAAGTGTCATCCTGGGACCATATAGCCACTTCACATTCCAACATACATATCTGAGAACTAAAAGCTTCCAGAAATCTAAAAGCATCTTCAGACACACACACACACACACACACACACACACACACACACACACACACACACACAAAGATTTCATGGATAGAATAGTGCTACTTCAAATCTTTTAAAAATAAGACATTTTTATCAAAACAAAGATGATTAAGTGCCATAAATGGAAATTTAACTGTTTTTCACTTTCTAGAGGTCCCTTTTAAGAAATGTGAAAAAAATATATATGATTCTCTTTCATGCTTTTAGACTAGAAAAGGAATTCACCAGCTACTGAGGGTTGTGCCTTTTTTAATATTCTTGCCCACATTTTACTCCCTGTAGGTTCCAAATGGTTCCATAGATTCATATTTCTCTCTGCGACTGAAAGATATTGAAATTTAATATAAAAGGTGACAAGATAAGAAAAATGATGTGATAAAATCTTAGACTTGATCCAAAAGGGAGTGGAGAACTACATTCAGGCCTAATGAAAAAAGATGCTATGTGGGCCGGCCGAGAGGCACAATGGTTAAGAACTGGCTTGGGACGCCAGAGGGCCCCGGTTCAGATCCCACATATGAGGGCCAGTGGCACTGCCCTCCACAGCTAAGATGCTGAACAACAGCTCAACCTGGAGCTGGGCTGCCGTGAGTTGCCTGCAACGGCGTAGGCTGCAGCCCCTGTGGCAG
>NW_017731501.1:378291-387482 GCF_001890085.2 Hipposideros armiger | reverse complement strand
CCCAATAAAAATCTTTAAAAAAAAAAAAAAAGATGCTATGGGAAAGTGATAGAGGTTGCTTAGAAAACAATTAGTTCCTGATCTAAGGCAGCAGCCTAAGTAATAGAAGATGGGGTGATGAGAATCCATAGTTTAAGGATCTGTTTTTAGCACTGATTCCACGTACAAAAAAGACCAGAAAGATGAGAATTACCGAAGGCTCCCTGCTTCAGGCTGTGGGGAAGTGATATCTCTGATCACTGGAGAACGACTGGAACCAAGTGAAAGTGAGGAGGAAGATGAGTGCTCTGTTTTCCACATTTCCTCTCTGAGCTGGCAGCAGTTCAGGCCCACTGAGTGCTCTGTGAGGCAGACACATATGGAACCAAGTAAAATGAGTTAACTTGGAGATTGAGAGCTTCGTTGGAGAACCAAGGGAACCAAGACCCAGGTCAGGTCTCGCCACACCCCGAAAGAGTAAAGGGCACAGGAAGGTCCATCAGTATTGCATGGTATCCTGTGCTCTCCTACTGGTAACCCAAGTGCCTGACAAAGTGACAAAGGGACCGAGATGCCAAGGAAAACTGACTCATATTATCTGATAGCTGTGTACTAAGGACCTCTTGCAGACATGTCTGTCTATAAGCCAAGCATTGTCATTAACCAAACTGCCTCAAACTTTTCAACAGTCAGGTGTGGGTTCAGGTTCAAACTCTGTCCCTTTTCAGTTAGTAGGACCTTTGTCCAGCTGTTTATTCCCTTAAGCCTTAGTTTACTCATCTGTAAAAATGAGTACATCTGGATTAAATATCTGAACTCCTCCCAGCTGTGAAACTCCATGGTGCATTCTTTCCCATTTACCTCCCAACAGGGCTCAGGTTAATCGGCTCACACCATCATCCATTGTTTCTTTGTCTGAGGGTTTATTTCCCTAACCAGATTGGGGTAAATTCTCAGCCTGTTTCTGTCTCTTACTTCCAATCCAATAAATCTGATATGTATGTGTTTTGTGTTTCATTTAATGTCATTATTCATTCAAACAGTCACTGCATAACCATTTCTTTCCTTCAGTGTAATTAGCTATTAAAGGGCTACAATGGCATGGTTTTCAAATTTTCACCCTCTTTTCCTGAGGTAGATTGATTTCAAACTGAGTAGGATATCTCAGAATTTAAAATACAATTTTTAAAGTACAACAAATTTTCGAGACTCCCTTTTGATTATGCCATGTCAGGGAGGTGGCCAACACCTGCTGACTGCCGAAGGAGACAAATAAATAATCCTGACAGTGGTTTTGAAATGAGAAGTGAATGCCCAGTTATCAATATGACAATACCACCTCACTCATTGACTTCCAAGCAGTCCATGAGGCATGGGGGCTGATGCCTCGGGTTTCCCTCGAAGGACAGAGCAGCAGCCTGGACCAGATAGGAATCATTAGCCATTTTCCTTTGTTTCACATGTGTCCATCCTCTTGATAAATAGAGTACTCCTCTCCAAACACTACTAAAGTCCACCACCTCACTGAAACCTTTCTGGCTGTTGTTCCAGATTCCAGCTCTTAACCTCATTACCTACAATCCTGAACCCCATGCTTTCACCCTTACATCAGTGGACTTTTGTTCTAACCTTGCAGTTGTCTCCAACTTAGACCGGGCCCATCATCCTAGAATCTGGTTATGAGATAATCCAAACCCAACATGGTCAGCATCACTACACATCATGGCTGCTGACACCCAGATATCCATCTCACCAGCATCTATTCCCAGCTCTTGGATATGCCCTATAAATGTCAATAAAATCAACCAAGGAATTTCTGTAACACTATACCAGCTTGAACTCATTACTGTGCTGTGACCCCTTTGGTTTCCTCAGAAGTAGGACTATCTACGGAATCTAACATCATCATAGGACCAGATGGAGACGGTGCTTGGCTGATGTCCCAGGCACCCAGATGCCACTGACCACCTGGCTCAGCCAGGAGCAGAGTGCAGAGCATCAAAACTATATGGATTTGGGGGTGTCTGTTCTTTGTTTTCATGCCTTTGGGGTGTGTAGGTTTGGGTTTTTTTTGTCTTTTCCTCTGTTAAACTGTAAGACTCTGAAGTTGAAAACTATGTGTATTTCCTTTCAACACCACAATGAAAGTGACTCCTCATTGTGAGTTATCAAACATTGTTACTCTGCTAACTATGAAAATGCCAACTTAGACAAAAGTTACCAAATCCCTGGGAGGTTAATAGATATCAGAGACCTGGATCTTACGACCCTAACGTAACCACAGTCAAGATCACATCCAGGAACTACAGGGTGAAGGAGCTTGCCTTTATCGACCAGACTCTCCTGAGAAGCTGCAGGAATAGAACCTCCCTTTGGCTGATAGAATGACACTCCTTCCACAGCTGTACAAGTCAGGCTAGTGACAAGTGAATTCCAAGGCAATGCATGTGAATTTAGATATGTAAGTCAACACCTCTGTTTGGATGCAGGTCCTCCTCATCTAATTAGAAGATTTTCTTAAAAACAAAAACAAAAACAAAAAAAAACAGAAGAAAGTTTTCTTGCTCTGGCCTGGCATAAAATTAATTGGAATCTTTATGTCCTAAAAACTGAAACACAGAAAGAAAACTTTCTATATCACCCTCCAGGTCCTATCTCCAGACACTGAGATTTTGGCATTAAGCTTGTAAATATTCCTCACTTCAAGAGTGATGAGATTCAAGCTGTGAGTCTGGGGGATTCCCTGATAACAGCTCAGCCAAGAAAACCTAAACTGAATTTTCTCTCCTTGGTGTCTAAATGTTCCCATTCCATAAACAAGTAGTTACTAAAAATTGCACAGGACACTTACGTTCTCTAAAGGATTTTGTGCCCCTGCAAAGCTCACAGTCCACTGTGGAGACTCAAATGGACCTAAGACCTTCAAGCAAGGCCATATGCTCTATGAAAAGCATCAAGTGCTTCATGGGCTCAGAACAAATTGCATAGGTCTGGCCTTGAAGTATCAGTAAGATTTCTACACAAAACAACAGGGAGGAGGTATTCCAAGAAGACGAAAGAGCATGAGCAGAAGGAAGGCAGGGCAAGGAGTATTTGCAATAATGACTAGATCCAATTCATTTGGAGTGTCCTATGTGGGGGGAGTATGGTGGGAATATTGGGAAATTGGGATTCCTGGAGACTCTTTCTGTCATGAATAGGCATTCATTTAACCTTTGTGGACAATAATTACACAACCCTGTGGACTGTGAGGATGGAGAAACATGGTTATTGGAAGGGCTCCTTATGTTTATCAGAAACTATTTGATCGATAAAGATCTAAGAGTAAGCACCTTGCCCCTGTTTCTATTATGGACCATTGCATTGCCTTTGTTTTTTTTGTTGTTGTTTTTGGTTTTGTTTTATGTGTCTCTCTTTCCTGCTATATTGTGGGTTCCATGCGGGCAGTGACTGTTCCTTATTCATCTTTTAATCCTTAGTACTTGGCACAGTGACAAGAACATAGTGGGAGCTCAGTAAATGTTGAGTGGATTAATTAAAAAATGAGTTAAGGGATATGATCATGCATCCCTACTCCTCATGGTCATTTGTATTGTACAAAAGGTACTGGACAACAATTGTAGTCATATGGAGAGACACTATACTAATAGTAAATGGGGTGGCGATGTGATGGTGGTAGAACCAACCCTGGAAGGCTCCTTTTTGATACCAAGAACTGCTGGGGCTATACCCCAAAATTATGAAAAAAGCAAGAAGCCAAGTGGAAGGCATCTTGCCAAAGAGTGCCTGAGCTCAGCCTATCATTCAAGACTGCCTCTCAATGGCTTTGAAGCAAAACACTGGGTTTTGTAAATTACTATCACAGCTAAGCAAATTGATCATCTGGAATTTGTAGCTGGCTTTTTAGACTGTATCCAGGGAAAGGGGTGGGGGTAGAAGGTTTGGCTCAGCTCTCTATAATTTTAAGTGCCTAATGAGATGATAATTTGCTGTTCAGTATGTTCATTTTGGAAAGCATCATTCATTCAGAGGGAAAAATGAATAAAACCAAGCCTTTTTGCTTCAAATCTGTATGAAAACATCAATATCCTTCAACCAAGAAAACAGGTGGTTAGGAAGACATGGAAGCATGGAAGAGACTGTCGGTATCCCACAGAAAACAACGTGCATGTTGTGTGGTTGGTTGTATTAACTTATCATGAGATGCTTCCTATAATAAAAGCTAAAATTCTAATTCTTCTACACTATACATCCTTGTCCTTAAAAGTTTCCCAGGAGGTTTCATGGAGCCACACACTGAACAAAAGACACAAATGAACAGAGGTTGTGTGTGTGTGTGTGTATGTGTATTTCCACCTCAGTGTGTATTCTCTTCCCCTTCTCCCACTGAATCAATAACCATGATTCAGCAACCTGCCCATCAATGAGTAATTTTACCCCAGAGAATCACCAGGCTTTGTCCTTACCCACCACACGTCAGGTACTAACTCCACCTGGGCTGGGCCCTACTTACTGCAGTCACTAAATATTTCAACTTGAACTACAGAAGCCTTTAGGGAATCCTGCTCTCAGTCTGGACCACATCTCCTGCTGCCTTACTCTGTCCTTCAACCATTGAGTTCTAAGAAGCTCTGCAGGCAAAGACATGAAAAGATCCCTGGATTGTCGACAAATAAGGGACACCACTTACTAAAGAGCCACTCTGAACAGAACACATTGTAGGGCAGTGTCTTCCAATCTTCCATTCTAAATCCCACATGCAAATTAACCACAGCCTTTGCTGGGAATAGCAGACTCTTGGCCTTAACCCAGAGCAGAGGAGGGCCAAATACGAGCCCACCAAGTTGGGACAGCATTCCTGTCCCTGGCAACCTCACAGCTTCCATGTGGGAGGCAAGCCACAAACCAACTGGTCGAAATGGAAGCCCTAAATCAGTGGTTGCTTCAGGGCAAGTGACAGGCCTTGACCCAGACAGTAACCAAAGCAAAGGGCATCCCAGGCAATATAGCTGGAAATTACTTGAGCTAGAAAGAGGGCTCAACAACACATAAATGGCATACAAAAACTCTGCTTTCAAAGATGTTAACCCCTCATGGAGAAAACATATGGAGCACATATGAAAGACTCTAAAACCACTCAAGGACTTCAAGCACTCTGTAAAACAAAAAATGGAATGAACCACACTTAAATAGTTCAGAAACTGAACTATTAATTGTATGTTCTGAGTAATAAAACAAGCCAAAGCTTATTTTTGAACTTTTTTGTTTGTTGATTCGCAGTTTGGGGTAACCAGAACAGTTCTGAACCAGAACTAAATATAAATATCAAAATGTTCTCAAAAGTTATGAAGTATTCTGCATTCCAAATTCAAGTCATGGGTAAATACAAAAACAAAGTACAAGACAACACAGGATTGATTGAAGGGTTTTTCTTAATAAGACGGTAAAGAATTGGAAAACCCATGAAGATATTTCAAAATCCAACTTTTACACAAAAAGAAATAATAAAGATAAATTTTAAAATAATACACCACAGACATATTTCTATCAATTACAACTAATATATAAAGACTCATTCAAATTAATTTGTAAAAATCAATAGAACCCCCCCAACAGGCACAGACAATACACACAAGAAGAAATATAATTGGTAAGTAACATATGGAAAATGGTAACCTTTTAAGTAAAGAAAAGAAGGGCCGTTCGAGTGGTGCTTTGGTTAGGCGTTGGCTTGGGCTGCCAGCTCTGAGCAGCAGAGCCCCGGTTCAGATCCCACATGAGGGCCAGTGACGCTGCATGCTCTACAGCTAACATGGTGAACAACAGCTCAACCTGGAATTGGGCTGCCGTGAGTCACCGGCAATGGCATCGCCGGAGATGGTGTAGGCTGGAGTGGGGCTGGCCAGCAGCTAGCATGCACTTTCATGAGCTGCTGAGCCACCATGTGCGGCTGCCCAATGGCTGCAAGCAACTGCCTCAGCCAGGAAGAGTGCAATGATAATACCAACATGGGCCACTGAAGCAATGTCCTCCACAACTAGACTGAAGAATAAAAGGACAGCAACTTGTCTGTTCCCCTTCCCCGATTCCCCAACGCTGTTCCCCTCTCCCAATAAAAATCTTTAAAAAAAAAATTAAAATAAAAAAAGAAAGAAGGAAAACTACACTATAATATAACTTTATTTTCATTATAATTAATACCCAATCTAGCACTGTTCTGGCAGAAGTGACACATTTACACATCGTTTTTGGTAATTTATACCAATACAAACCCTTTTAGGAGACAATATGTATCAAGACATAAAACTACATTATTTGACTCCCTCTCTGAAAATGCTGAAGAAATTTATTCAAAAGAAGAAAACAGCTATATTCATTTTTGGATTTTTTTGTAACAAATACTAGAAATGTTCAACAATGAGGAATGGTTAACTTAACCATGGTACACCAGCTCTGAAATACCATACTACCACAGCTATAAAATAGTACTGATGAATAGAACCAATATAAGAACATGTTTGTCATAGAATGTTAAGTGAAAAAAATATACAATACAAAATTCTATTCATCTACTGATTATAATTACACTCAAGTATGACTACAGGTGGATAAAAACGAAAACAAAAAACTGAAAACAGTTGTGCTTAGGCTGTGGACTTGTAAGATTTTTATGTAATTGTTTTTCTGTCATATTCTCAGAGAATTGGTACCATAAACACAGTTGAGGTGGGGGGACCCATCCATCATGGAAGCAAAAGCAAAAACAGCTGTAGTTCCCATTGCTGGTACAAGCGTTCAACAGTAAGCTCCAACAAAAATTCAGGTTGCGGGCAGATCTCACTGCTGCCTCAGAGATGCTGTACTTGGCTCCCACACTGCAAAGATTTTCCAGTTCCCCCTCAGTCACCTCATTCATGCTTAAGGAAGAAAGCGCAGCTACCAGACAGGGTGACAACAGATGTCCAGGCACTGAGCCATCCCGTGGCTGTTATTTTTCATTCACATGGGTATGTGCCGGATCTAGCAGATGAGAACCAGACCTACCCTCTTCCCCATGGTTGGGGTTTTTTTTGGGGGTTTTTTTTTCCCTACTGCTGCTGCTGTAACAGCTAAGTGCCAATTATCTCCCAAGCGTGAAAGCAAATATTGTGATAGCCCAACAAGCTCTGCAAATGTTAGAGGGCACTGGCGGGGATGATAGTCTTTCCTGGCCTGGTGTTTCTTTATTAATCGTAACAGCTTTCATTAAAGAAGGATCTAGTAGATGCAAAGCTCTGTGCTAGCACCTTCAGTACTTTGCATTCTTTATTTTCTCTTTAATCTCTTAGCATTTTATCTCTGCCCACCCTGAATCCAAAGATAAGTTTGCTCTTATTTGCCCAGAAAGAGCTCCATCAAACCATCCAATCATTCTTAGGACCCAAAAGGCGTGATATGAAGACTCTCTTCTAATATTTGAAGGCCTGACATATTGCTCTGTGGGTATGTTAGACAGGGTTCTTTGGAGAAACAGAATATATGATATTATATATAGCAGCCTGCTATATACAGTCTTGCACCATTTAACAATTGGGATGTATTCTGAGAAATGAGTCATTAGGTGATTTCACTATTGTGTGAACATCAACCTAGATGGTACCTACTGCATACCTAGCCTGTATGGTATAGCCTATTGCTCCTAGGCTAGAAGCCTGTATGGCAGGTTACTGTACAAAACAACACAAGATTAAATCAAGCCCAAGAGAAAATGATGCACTCAAAGAGATGTGGTAAACATGAGATGTATGAGGCTGCTGCTGGCGTAATACCACATATTGTTTTATAGGTAACTTATTTTTATTAAGTAGAAAGAGTACACTCTAAAATAAAAATAAAAAGTATAGTATA
This sequence comes from Hipposideros armiger, assembly GCF_001890085.2. Taxonomy (NCBI): domain Eukaryota; kingdom Metazoa; phylum Chordata; class Mammalia; order Chiroptera; family Hipposideridae; genus Hipposideros; species Hipposideros armiger. The sequence goes on along the minus strand of NW_017731501.1, from coordinate 379,616 downwards.
GTAATACATAAACCAGTAACCTAGTCTTTTATTATGATTATCAAGTATTATGTACTAGACATAATTGTATGTACTATATTTTTCTATGACTGGCAGTAAGTGAGTAGGTTTATTTACTCGAGCATCACCATAAACACATGAAAACACACTGAACTACAATCTTACGGTGGCTATGATGTCACTAGGTGATAGGAATTTTTCAGCTCCATTATAATCTTATGAGACCACTGTCATATATGGGATCCATCACTGACTGAAATATCATTATATGCCACATGACTGTAGATCTCTCTCTCCTATACACACACACACACACACACACACACACACACACACACACACAGATTTAAGGAATTGGCTCATGTGATTGTGGAGACTGTCAAGTCCAAATCTGTGGGTAAGCATCAGGTTGAGGAGGGAAGGAGGAAAGGAAAGAAGACAGTGAAATAAGAAAGAAGCCCATCCAGCCACATATTTATCACAATTCCTCAGGTACCAAGTATAGTCATAAGTTGGTCCTTAAGAAATTAGGCATTTAGAACATGGACATCACCCTTACCCAACAAATATGACTAACAATGATGACATCACCAGAGATCTGAATTAAGTCTCAGCCTGTCTCCTCCAATAGAGAGAAAAAAATGAGGACTTAATTAAAAGGCACAAATACCATCATACCACCCACAGCCCCACTGCCCTCTTCCACACGCCTTCCTTCCTGACCTCCTTTTCCTGCCACAATCATACCTCCAACAGCCACGCCATGAATAATATGCATTGGCACCTCAAGGTTGTTGGCAAAGACATTTCTTTAAAAACGAATTTATTCACTGCTTTTTTTGTTGGAAAGGAATTTTTTTTCTTTGTGCCCCATGGTGTCTTTAGCCCATTGAAAGCATTTCTCATACATCTCTCTTTGTAGTTTTTAAAAAGAAGTAATTATATAATGGCTGACTTCTTTTGGTTATGTGGGAAATCAACATCTCAGTAGCTTTTTCAGACATACTTAATAAGAAAGCCATTAGAAAGGCAAAAGAGAAACCTATCATTATTTCCTGGTTTCCTCCTTAATTATAGACAATCATTCTGAAGGAGGGGGGACAGCTTCTGTGACAAAAGTTGTCTAGCATTTAACAGAACAATTTAGAACCAGATTGAACAGATCAACGTGATCTCAACTTGCAGATGCTCGACAAAAACTGCTTAAAGGATGCTTGGTTGGAATGAGAAGCTAATTCAGCCTTTTCTCATTTCCCTTCACTCTGAAAATAGGTCTCTCTCCCTCTCTCTCTCTCTCTCTCTCTCTCTCTCTCTCTCTCTCTCTC